>NC_070584.1:16081652-16361652 GCF_027409825.1 Scomber japonicus | reverse complement strand
CTGTAATACAAATGAACATAAATGATAAACAATTGAATCTAAGGGAAAAAGTAGGTTTCTACAAAGCAACAAAGACACAATGAATCAGCTTAATGATGACATTAATATAGTGCTCCTATCAGCCATTACAGTTTCATATGTACCAGTTCATTTGTTCAGCTCATTATGCTAAATGCTAATGTGTTTTTCCCATGCTGTGTGCTCTTCTCACCCTAAAGTGGAGAAATAAAACCCCACTTTAAGCAGATTCATTATCAGCACAGTAAGTGAAATTGAAGAGGAGGGAAAGTGTGTCATGAAGGAAGAGAGCCTGATGTTTAGTCATGACTTGTGCTCAGTTTGGCCACACTATTCTCATGTCTCGTGAGGGTCATGTGCACTGTGCAATGAACTTATTATTAGCATTTCTTTGCTTTCACAAAGACGACTTAACAGATTGTTGTATTTGAAAAAAGGAAACAAGACTGATTTAAGCCATCATCTTCACTATAATAAATGACCCTGTCCAAAGCTGCTGACTTAGTTTGTGCGTGCAAGTACTGTCATGTATGCTGTTTCCGCCTGTAATGTGCAATATGATGCAACCAGCAACAACGCTAACAGCAAAATACTTGTTAGCCTGTGTACATACAGAATAAATACAGAAAGAGGAAATATCAAAATCCCACTTTCTCTGTAGTAGGTCAGTGTTTGGAAGAATGAAAAATGAGAACAGGGTCACTGCAGCAGAGAGACAGAGAAAGAGAAACTGGTTGGTGGCAGAGGATCCTCAAGAGTGACTCCACAGTTTTACATTTAAAAAAATACCACTCGAGGAATTTTAGGTCGCTAAAAATTGAATTTGAAGTGTATGACTGACTTTTTGTCCAACAGCAAGCCGGTTTAAAAGCTGTTTGTTTTAATAAGACTGATATGTGCTATCATTTGAATACTGCTCAATTAACCAAGAATATACTATACTCATCATTCACATTGTGTGTTTGTTTGTGTACCCCAGGTGCTCACGGTCTGACCTGTCGCTGGCTCTGGAGGACTGCATGGCTGCCTTGGATCTATTCCTCAGGAATGACTTTGAGAAGGCACAGACACAGCTCAGATCCAGGTAGGAGCACATCCTGCGCCACAAGCTAATACAGCTGAGTTGTAGCATCGGTCCAGCCCATCTGGCTTCTGTGCTTCTGTGCGACAAATATAATGAATCAGAGCCAACAGAAGTGTTTGTTCATGCAAACAGCTGTGTTTTTAGTGAGGTATTTTTGCATTCTTAGATGTTAGAAGGCAAACATTTTCATGAGGGAACTGCATGTACATGCAATATGCCTTTTTTCATTAAGGACATTTTGACATATCACAGTAGTTGGATAATGGCTGAATTCAATTTAGCTGCTTATATTTCAGGGTCCTGGTATTCTGCATGCTGACTTACTGGGACACTTCAATAAAACAGTGTTCTTAATAGATGTTGCACTTTTGTTTGGCACACATGAGAAAGTGTTAACATGCTAAAACACGAAACTAAGATGGTGGAAATGATAAACATTATAACTTATCACCAGTATATTAGCATTTTTATTATCAGCACATTAGCATGCTACTTTACTGATAATACAGTTTCTGAATTTTGTGAGATTGATGACCACTGTCTACACTCTCTGTCTACACTAGTTTTCTTTCAGAAGCAATTTAGCATTACTAGGTATCCTCTGTTCCTGCCCTGTTAATTTAGCTACAAGGTTAGCCTAGCTTAGTGGTTTAGCAGTTAGCCTTCAGCATCCACAGTTAATGCAGCCTCTCTATATCAATGGTGTGTGCTGATTGTTCCCTGTCTTGCAGTGATGGTGTCTCTGCAAGAGAGACGTGCCCATGAGTTAGACCAGCTTTTCTCTGCTAATGTTAACGTAGAGCACCCCATACAGTTGTAACCCCAGCCTTGACAGCAGGACTGCTAGTGATAGCACTGAGTAATCCTACTCCAAATTTAAAATCTAGTCAGATTAGAGGGCAGGGATTTGTATCATAGGACAGCTTTAAAGGACATGTTCACCATTTTTCTAGTCAGTCTTCAAACAGTCAGTTGCCCAAATAACCAATGAAAAAGTTTTCCTTGCTGTAATAATTCTTCCTGCTCATAAAAGATCCCCTTCAAATGCTCTTTCAAGTATTTCCTCAGACAGTGTTTCCCTGTTGAGCTGTGGTGGAAGTATAGTACAAAGTAACAAAAAGGGACTTCGAAAGATATCTACAGGATTTGACTAATTCGGTTGCCTGAAGCTTCATATTGTGGATTTTGACCCCCATCACTTACAGTGTAAGTACACTATGAAGGGAAACTGTATAAGGCAATGCCTAACATTCACAGAGCAATCATGTATATTTTTTAAATATTCATCCCATACTTCATCTCCCAGTTCTGCATTCAGCTCATCCGTCCATGCCTGTCTAAGACTCGCTGTGTTCAATGAAATATTGTTGTGCAGGATCTGGTAAAAGAACGAAACAGCCCCTTTAGGGCCCCTGCAAGGTCAAATTTGTTTATTGCCTCAAGGACCTCATGCTCTACCAGAATGTCAAAGTTGGATAAATGCGTCCTGACGTAATTTCGAATTTCGAAAAATGCCAGATTTAGGAATGTCATATTTAGCTACAGGTGGGTATGAGGCAAAAACGCTGTTAATGTATAAATCACCTATGTTGTAAATGCCTTTCCGCTTCCAGAGGAGGAAAACAATATCAGTCAGACCTGATAAAAAAGAATGGTTTTCACATATCGGGGTGTCCATGTAGGTTTTTGGAGCCTCGATGTAATGTTTTAAAGCATGCTTTTTCAACAGCAGTGGGACTGTTAAGAAGAGCAGATAATGAAGTTTTTTTGCAAAGCATTCATTCTGTACACAACCACGCAGGGCAGGAGTCAGCCTCAGAAGGAGGGCCTTTCTTCCACCATGCGAGAATAGATAAGTGTGCAGCCCAATAATACAACTTAAAATTCCCTAAAAACCTCCCATATCCTTTGGTTTTGATAGATGTTTTTTAGAGATTATAACTGTTTTATAGCTCCAAATGAAAGGTATAATAATTGAGTCTAACTCTTTGAAGTATGATTGCACAATACAACATGGAATGGATTGTAAAAGATGTAGAAAGAGGGGCAATATGATCTTCTTGATTGCATTCATCTTCCCGACCATGGATATTGGGAGAGTTTTCCAAAACTCAATATTGGTTTTGGCTTGCTCAATTTTGCTTTGCCAGTTTAATTGGAGGAGATCATTTGGGTTTTTGGTGACAGTCACTTCTAAATATGTAAAAGCTTTGTAGGATTTCATAAATGGAATGGATTGCAAATATGCCTCGTTAACTGCTGCGAAGACTGGCATAAGTTCACTTTTCTCCCAGTTGATAGAGAATCCTGACAGACTGCCAAACTTATCAATGAGAATCAAGACAGGAGATATTGATACTTGTGGCAGGGAAATGTACAAGAGAATGTCGTCCGCATATAGCGAAAGATAATGTTTACCGCCAAACATTTTGATGGGAGAGATTAAAGGGCTCTGTCTTATACTGGCAGCAAGTGGTTCGATGATAATCACAAACAAAAAGGGGGAGGGGGGCAACCTGGACGGGTCCGTGGTGAACTGCAAATGGAGGGGAGATGTTCTGGTTAGTAATAACTGATGCCGTCGGTCGTGAATAAATTATTTCTGTCCATCTTTTGATGGATGCAGCAATATCAAAACTCTTCGTAATAAAGTGTCAAAAATGCCATTCCTTCTGGTACATAATTTATACCTTTTAAATGATACCTATTGCAAAATCAATATACCACCATCCAGATTAGTATACTTGTCATGGAAAGTACTATTTACATTGTGAAAACAATTATAATTATAATGTATTTTGTTGCTGTTGTGTCATTTTTTTATTCGTCTTCTTGATGCCATCATGGTTATCATATTTTGGGCATGGGGACTACACATTTATAACAGGCAGCCTGTGTGACAAACCTTGGAACTTGGAACATTTACCAGACTGACAGGGTTAAACAAGTTACATTACAAGTATTAAACAAATTGAGTTGCACTGTGGTGAATGTAGGATCCAGCGTCTTTGATTAGTGACCTGTAACTATCTATATATATCTGGGCCTCTGCTGCATTGATTTTGACCATTTTTTCTTTATATGACTCTTGAGCCCCCAAGTTTTATGGAGGTGCATTATAAATAAATCTGTGCATTACCCTTTTAAAGTTCAAACTCAGCTTCTGGCACAAGAACAGGTCAGGAACAGACACTGTCTGTCTACATTAAGATGAGCTGAAGGAACTTTGGTTTGCTGCTGATGCTGTTCGGATGATTTGCTGTAGGTTTTACATGATTGACGTGCTGCTTTGACTTCTATTCACAAACACTTACCTCCTCCAGTTTTGTATTCCAACACTGTGTCATCATGTTACTCCATTGTTCAATCACTCCTCTATTGTCCTTTATCGTATCATCGCTATTATCCTCCACCCTCTAGCTTCTCTCTGGGGTTGTGGACTACTCCTTAGTCCCAGTTTCTTCTTTTCAGTGCTGGCTTACACCAAGAACAGCTTCCTGTCGCCCTGTACATTCTTTGTGCAACAGATATTGTCAGTTTGGTGCTTTAGTTGTTGATAATAGTTGTTATGGTGCATTTAGGAATTTCGGAAATGTTCTAAGTAATGTAATTAGTTAGATTTTTGGCTCAGACTCGATTATGCAGACTTTCATTGGACCATTACATAAATACTCTGTTGCCAAGTGACTATCCTGGTGTCATAAACACAATATGCTTTAGTATCTAAATCAGGATTTGTGCAATATTCCAACTTGGAGGAAAATCTGTCTAAATCCACTTTGGCAGTCTCTCGAGCTGCTGCCACCTAATGCTTGGCAGGCTCAACAGCTCAGCAGGTGTCATCATTTTTGTCTCAGGATTCCTCCCACAGCTCTGTGTATGCTATCTCTGCCTCTTCCAATTGCTGAAGTGCACCTGAACAAATAGAAGTTGCAAATATGTATGTTTTCAGCTGTTGTGATCCCAGGTGGTTAGCTTTGCACATGCAGTGGAGCATTACAAGCCAGAAATCAGTAGAGACTAGAACTAGAGAAAAGAGAAAAAGCCCTGAACAATAATAATGAGGAGCTCCGTTGTGATCTCAGACACAGTTGTGGTCTTTTTTTAGTGAGAATTAGATTAAATACACAGGGTTAGTTTCTGAACAATTGCTGTTTCCTTCCATCCGGCATCTCTGTCATTATAACAAAAGAATTCAGTAGACAGTAGGGATACAGTGAAATTGCATTTTGAGGTTTGTACGAAAGGCGATGGCTCGGGGCCTCTAATATGTAATATTATGTAAGGTGTGATGACATCTTTAGCACTGCATGAGAGAGATAAACACTGAAGGACTCTGTAGGGAACAAAAAGTCCTACAGATGAGAAACACAAAGCTTTCCTCATTCTCAAAAGTGTCTTATTTAGTCCATCTCTCCTTTCTCCCTCCAGCTGTGATCTGGTGGGACCAGGGTATACTGGAGCTCTGCAGTGCACACACACACACATGCACACACACAAACACACACATACACATATGGATACTATGTTTTTTATGAGTGTAGGAGCACTCTCGAAGGACACAACAATCATATTTCTCATGGGGATGAGTGGGGTCAGGAATTGAACATAAATTCCTTTTCAGTGAGATGAGTTCATGTCTGAGCCACTGACTGTTATTTTGTGAACAAAGGCTGTGACTATTTGTTTCATTATTGATTTATGATATAATTAATTTAGGGTTTATTGAATTCCATTCTTTAATAATGAATTTTTTAACATGTCATCAAAATGCTCATCAAAATTTCACTGGAACCAATGTAAAATTATAAAATTGAGATATAAAATAGTGAAAAGCAACATATCGTCACACTGGAGGGATTGGAAACAAACAGGTTTCACTGTATGTAATGTAATGTATGAGCATGGCCGTATATGTATGTAACATTTACCAAACAAAACAGCTGTTATTAGTTTAAGAGGCTGTGAGAAGAATCAAGCTTTGGAAATGTATTGCAGATGTGCTGTCTGATGTTCTTATGGGATAATTAGAAGTTTTATGAGTATGGTGTTGTGTTTTGAAATGTGGTTTATCATCTGGCCCCATTTGTCATGATTAATTTCTGTTTACAGGCTGCCAGCTAACTTTGATATACCCGACTAGAGTTTTTTTGGACTCGACTAATGTCCATGAGCAACTTATACCACTGTATTTATTTTATTTAGCTGTGTGTGTTATTTATATAACATAAATAGATTTTTTTTAAAAACCATAAACGTTAGTATTGATTGTTGATTATACACGTCCAGATATTTTAGGCTTTGCTGTACCCGGGCTGCATGTTTCTTCTCTTTATGAGTCATGGACTCTGAGCTACTGCAGACTCCTCTACTCTTTTTTTCTTTTCTTCATCAAATCTGCAGGCTTAGTTTTATTTGCCAGCTCTCTGTTCAAACATGCCATGAGACCAAGTACAGCCACAACAGTGCAATCTTATTCTCCCACTGTGCTCTTCCTCACAGCTGTTGCAATGAGTGGGTGTAGAAAGTTTGCTGTACATGACATACAATACAGCAATTGATGAAGCTTCTTCTTGGAGAGACTTGGTGATATTGTTCCTTTTGAAGCTGTGCTCACTTTTTCATAAATGTTTTTTCCTGTTTTTCAGATGATACATATCTCATTTCAGAATAATACAAAGAACACAGTGATGTAAATTGACAGAAATAAACTGCTGTGCTGCTGTGAAATATTTGGAATTCTCTGCCACTTTCAACACAAGTAACCTCAATTCAATTTACCTCGTAGCTCCCTCCTAAATGGTTTGGGCACTCTTACATAAGCCTGATGCAATGGAAATGTAAGACAGGCAAATCTCCCTGCTTCTACGTCAATATCTCCGCCCTCTCTGACTGTCCGCTTTTGCTTGAGTTGATTCTTGTTTCCCGATTGGTTGCGGCAACAGAATGAATCATTTGTATTCTTTAAGGTGGAGAGTTTAATCTTGATTTATTATTAAAATGTAATGTTTTATTTCTTCATCAAAATTGCTACTACGAAAAGTAAGTTAGGCAGGATTAACATTAATTGTCATGACCTTGTACTCTGTTTTCATGGGCTGTTTACACAAATGTAATTTATGTGGCTGTAAAAGTCTAGTGGTTTGAGCTCAGAGTAACATCACAGAGGCTCGTCACATGAGTCCATCTGCAGTGAACAGCAATGAAGTGTTTGTTATGCAGACTGACAGCATTCCTGCACACCTCAGCCTTTATGTTTTACCACAATTAGTCTGCCACGTCTTTGTGCATATGTTTGTGTGTGCTGCTACAAATCTGCGTGTGTGGTCTGTAGTCCTTTTGTATCAAGACAAAGTGAAATAGATGCACTTTATATGAGGCTGTTTGTACCATCAGTTGTGACTGTAGACTGTAGGCTAGCATATTAACAACTATGCCATGTTTTTTGTTGCTATTGTTATTTTAGCAATAAGGTTTAATAATGATTTATAACAAGAGCATCTACCAGGAAAATGTCTGTGACGCCAAACGCTTTAGCTCCTCCTTCATCGTTTTAGAACCTGTAAAAGCAACTTTTTCAGAATGACATGGCACTAAAAAATGTAGCTATAAATAGACACCAGCAGTTTTTTATGTGTAGAGGTGTGGCTTTAAGTATACAGTTACACCTGTCGTCAGTGGGAATTAAGTTTCAGACTATAATCTGTATCCACATTGTTCCTTTGTCACAGGTTCTACATGGTTACATGACTGCTGTATGAATCTTCAATTTTTGTCACAGTTAAACAAAAGGTCTCTCTCCAATTGTCATTTCCATGTTCACACCAGAAACAGAGCACATCATTGTTTTGATAAGCATGTGTTACTTCCTCTATTCTGTTTCTGACAAAACAACTAAAACAAATTTTGCATTTTGTCTTTTGTTTTTTTAATAGAACCAAAGACAGCATGTATCATGCCCTGACTTATGCCACCATCCTAGAGATGCAGGCCATGATGACCTTTGACCCCCATCACATCTTGGCTGCAGGAAACACCATGAAGGAGGCCCAGGCTATCTGTCAACGGTGAGAATTTCCCACATCACCAGAATGAAATAATGTGCTGATGATGGGCTGTGACAAAACCTTTTTTAGTTCCCCTCAAACTGTCAAAATCTACTAAGTTGCAGAAAAATGAATTTAATCTCTTATTAGCCAGTCAGTTTAGAGACAAGACTAAAAAATGGCTTTTTAAGTTAGAGGAGATATTTTCCTGCTTATCAAGGCATTTCTCTAATCTTATATCTTCCATCAATCTTCCACCTAAAGTCCTGTTTGATACTTTAGGTTTCTCAAGGCACTCACATTTTCTCTAACAGTGACTACAATAACTTCCTTAAATATTTTATAGATAAGGTTGTAAATGTTACAGCAAACATCTCACTCTCGTCCAGTCTATTCATTAATGGTTTCTCTAACCCATCCATCTTGGATTCCTTTTGTCCTGTCTCTATAGACAATGTTACAGCCTTGTTAGGAAAAGGAAACCCTCTTCAAGTCCACTAGATGTCCTACTAACCTCTCTGTTCTTAAAGGTTTTAAATGCATTAGTCCCTGTTCAGTTAATGTTATGAAACCACTCTCCTTTATCAGGGATGTGCCCAGCTATTTTAAGCAGGCTATTGTCCAGCTTTTGTTGAAGAAACAAACCCCAAAACCCTCCCTGCCAGAGAACTGTAGCCCTTTTTCTAAACTCCCCTCCCGTCTTCTCCAGAATTGAGTGTGTTTGACAAATCTCAGTCTGGTTTTCATAAATAACACTCCACTGAATTGGCTTTCCATTTCAAATGATATCCTTGTGGCTCAGTGCTCAGTTTTGGTTTTATTGGATCTTAGTGCACTATTCGATACTGTTGACCAACACATATTAATCTACAGGCTAAAACACCTGGTGGGCATTTCTGGGACTGCATTGGATGGTGGTTCTCCTTGTATCTCACTGATAACATTTTTTCAGTCGTAATAGAACTTGTGTCACAAACCGCTATTTTGTTATGTGGCGTCCCCCTGTAATCAGTCCTGTGGTCTATTTTATTCTCCATATACATGCTTCCACTAAGACAGTTTCAACATCTCTTATGACTTATACACAGATGAAATCCACGTATACTTATCCTTCCAACTTGATGAGCTTGATACACTGTACTGAAAACAGTTTAAATACAATTAGGAACTGGATGGCAAATAATTCCTTATTAATTAAGTACCCTGATAACTTTTATTAAGTGATGAAGCAGAATCTTTTTTTGCTTTATCCTCGTCTTCTTGGTCTGCATAATCTTGGTGTGATTTTTGACCAATCCATGAGTTTTAATGCTTATATTAGGATGCTGACTTGGTCATGTTTCTTTCACTTAAGAAACATACCCAGACTGTTGTGTCAAGAGCTGATTCAGAGTAATAGGAATAGTCTCTCTAAAAGAATGTGGTCTGTGTACTCTTTTAATAAGCAGTTAAAAACCCAAATGTTCAAACAGACATTTAGTTAATGTAGTATTTTACTTGTGCCTGTTTTTGTCTCCTGTGTGTATTATTTGCTGTTTATCTTTTTCTTTATTCTTAATGCATTTTTATTTATTGTTTTTAATTTATTTATTTATAGTTTTTTTGTGTGAACCTATGTAGCTCTTTGTGACAGGTGCTATATAAATAAACTTTACTTACTGTATATTTACTATACACACATAGCAAATAATACTGTATTTTTTGGACTCTGGATCCCATTAATAACATGCAACTTAAGTCAGAGGACATGGAGAGGCCATCCAGGGCCTTTTTCTCGAAAAAATGTTATAACATCTGTCCTCGGGGGACTGTGAGAATTAGTCATGAATACCACGCATCACGCCACCCCTTAAAAACACACAATTTTGGTATTTGCAGCACTGTCACCTCACCGAACAGATCTGAGGTCAGTGCTGTAGTTCTCCTTTTCAAGGTTTTTATTACTAATGGGGACATAAATGCTTGGTCAGCAACTTATGGTAACTTCACCCTGCAGGTCAGCATCCTGTCTTCCCAAGAATGAGGCTGAGTCATTGATTTGCTTTGAAACAAGATAAGAGAAGAAACGCGGAACAGTGCAATACAATAACTACACACAACTTGTATGCTTTCTTCATTAGGCACCGCAAGAAGTCAAGCTTCTCCAAAAACTTCTCAGAAGGTCAGTATAGTCTTGTACTGACAGAGTAAGTAAGTAGACAAATAGAGTAAAATGTGTCACCATAATTCATAATTACAGATGTCAGTATTAAGGCAGCAGTTTCAGTGTGAGCATTTGAGTGTTTGTGCATGTTGTGACCACCAGTTTGATTTTCTTTTTCTTTTGGTGAATGTGCACTCTTGCTAAAGTATACTATATGTGCATGTGTATGTATGTATGCTTGTGTGTGTTCCGGTCATTACTGTGCAGTGCCTGGGCTCTGCTGAGCTTTCAGGCTGCCTGACTGAAGATAACTGTGACATAATCATTTTCACCTCAGAGGAACTCCATGCTGAAGTTTGCTATGCTGAGTGTCTCCTCCAGAGGGCAGCGCTCACCTTCCTTCAGGTCAGGAATAAGGCTTTCTCAGATAGCCTTAATCTGCCACCATTGATGATTTTAACTTGGTTACAACTCATTCTCTTCTCCTTCACTTGTCTCTTGCCCCTTGTCTCAGGATGAAAATATGATCAGTTTCATTAAAGGGGGAATCAAAGTGAGGAACAGCTACCAGACATACAAGTGAGAATCCAAACTCTTGATTTGTTCTATCTTCCTTTCTACCTTGTCACATATTAACTTTTCCTCTCTAATCTGCTCCTTTTATCTTGACCTTAGAGAGCTTCACACAGTCCTCCAGTCCACTGGATACACTCATGGTGACAACCATGGCCATTTTGAGGGTGGTGTTAAATTGGGAGTAGGAGCCTTTAATCTAGTAAGTAAACAGCCCAATGTAGTCCTTTTCATTTGTAATTAAACACAGGTCAGAGAATAATTATTCACATCCAAACTGTGGGGGAAAAGAACTTCCTAATTGTATCTTGCTTAATCCTAAAAATGACCACCTGTTAATTGATACTTCATTAGATGTTTGGAAATTGACAAACACATAAAAACAGGAGAAGGGGAGAAAAAGTTCACTGCTCATCTGCTCTTCTGTGTTCATGTGTATTTATGATCATCTACAGCATCATAAAAAGGTGCTCTTTATACAAGGAATTTCAAGGAGTTTCAAATATTAATAATGCCACCAATTTGGGGATTTAGAAGTACTTTGAAATAAGTTGTCAGTAAGAGAAATGTACATTATATAAACATTTGCACATGTTCCTTTGACTGTTATGCTTATGTGCAGAGAAAGCTTTGTAGTTTGGACACATCTATAATTACTGGCTCCTGTACATATGTTTGTATATTGTATTTCCTTGCAAACCACTGGTGTTGTATTCTAAAGAAAGGACCCTGTAATCCTATTACTAGCCTTTTCATTCCTCTGCTCCTCTGTAGATGATCTCCATGTTGCCTACGAGGACACTCAAGCTGCTGGAGTTTGTTGGTTTCTCGGGTAATAAGGTGAGCTCTTCGGACAAGTGACAGCCAGTTAAGGCTGACAGGAGGAGTGTGAAGGGTGTAATGTGTCCAGTTAGAGATGCTCAACAGAGAACATGGATCATTCTATGCTTTGTGAATGACACTGGAAAGTAAATTGATAAGTCATTGTGGTTCTATTAGTTTGTTGTTTTACAGGAAAACTTGCCTGTTATTTGTGGAAATTACTTGCATGTGTGTGATTGTGTGTATCTGAATGCTCCTGCAGGAGTTTGGTCTCCAGCAGCTTCAGGAGGGCTCTGCAGAAAGCACATTCAGGTCCTTCTTATGTAACATGCTGCTGCTCTGTTATCACACCTTCATGAGCTTCATACTAGGTGAGCATGAACACATACACATAGCTGCATCCGACCACATATACAGACAAGGATCTTAGTTGGGTTTGTGTCTTACAGGCACTGGGGAGGGAGACGTTGAAGATGCAGAGAAACTGCTGCAGCCATATCTCAAGAAATATCCTAAGGTTTGACAGCACTAAGCACTGTTTTTGTTTTTCAAAGTTTCCCATATAATTTGATCTGTGATGTTGCTAAACATGCTGTGGGATTTTTTTCTCTCCTAGGGATCCATCTTCTTGTTCTTTGCTGGTCGAATAGAGGAGATCAAAGGCAACCTGGATGGTGTAAGTGAGAGACTTAATGGATGTGAAAATGCATTAGTATAATGAAGATTGTTATTACCAAACAGATAAAACAAGTGCAATAGATATGCAATATTTTTATTTTATTATGTTAAAGCAGTAACATGTTTATATCTAAAAAAGCATCCATGCAAATACTGCATTTGAAGACAATACATTTGGTTGCATCACTGACTTATTCAACATGCAAACTGAATATGTGTAAGAAAAATAAATGAATGAATATGAGTGTATGTTTTGGCCAGGCCATCAAGCGTTTTGAGGAGTGCTGTGAGGCTCAGCAGCAGTGGAAGCAATTCCACCACATGTGCTACTGGGAGCTAATGTGGTGCTTTACGTACAAGAGGCACTGGAAGATGGCCTACTTCTATGCTGACCTGCTCAGCAAGGAGAACTCCTGGTCCAAGGTGAGCCATCACTAATATGAACTGAGGGAACCACTAGGCAAGGACTCAATGGCATGACTCGAACACAGGCAGTTTCCAAAGCCTAGGAAAAGTAGATAGGTCAAGGGCAGAGCGGCCACTTTGGGATCAAGCAACCCACTCTGTGGTTAATGCAGGAAATACACGCTCTCTTGTGCCCTCTTGTGCCCTCTTGTGCCCTCTTGTGCCCTCTTGTCACAATGAAAGAAAGACAAACTGAAACAAGGGAGGTGCACAATAATACACTAGGAAAGGGGGGACCATGGGAATCAGGTGTGAGTAATCAGACCAAGGGCGATGCAGACAGTTACAGAAGGGGCAGGAAATTAATTTGAAAGAGGAGGAAAGGTGAGTCATACCCAAAAATAAAATAGGAAATGGTTAAAAATGATAACGAAAATAAAAATACCAGCAGATTGGGGAGCGGCCATCGCTGTAGGCTAAATCCAAATGTCCGGAAGACAAAAAGAATCCAACTTTCTGGATGTCACCACACTTGCTGACTTGTGGAACAGGTGTGTTCCTGAGAAGTCTGTGGGCTGAGGGCTTCCAGAGAGTCTGCTTGGGGTACAGACTTCACAAGAACATTTTCTATAATCCTGCAGCAATAGACCTTAAATAAACTTATTATTTTTATCAATAAAAAAGAATCCATAATTATCATAATAAAATATTTAATAATAGGCTACGTAAAATATTTACTTTTGTTGACATTTGATTTTTTTTTAACTTTTATTAAAAACTGTATCGATGTAGTGAAGTATAATGTACACACAGGTAATCAGCTGACACGCATATCAAAACCATTAGGAGACATTCAGAAAAACAGTTTGAAATGACGTCAATAATTTGAATTTATCGACACGGAAACACAGTGGAGGTCTTTATTCCATCTCAGAGTGCATTTTATCCTCTTGCGGCCCAGTGCCCTTGCAGACTTGATGTGATGACATGGTGAGGGATTAAATATATCCTGTCTTGCTAATAAATAAAATGCAGATGTTAAGTGACTGAGCATGCTTCTTTGTTTAGTGACCTTTTCATGAACTAACATCAAACTGGTTTTCAACATATCTGATTGCTCAAACAGAAATATTATTAACATTTCTCAGCTCATAGAAAAAAACATGTAATCTTTGCCATTAAATTAAAAACAACATTCACCAAACCTGTTGCAATACTTTCATCTGACAGCAACAATCTATGTATTTTTGATTGGCCTAAAAGGCAAAACAGCAGCTGTATAAAATAAAAATAAGTACAAACACATCTTGTAACCAGACTCCAGATAAAAAATAGACCTTAACTCTGGAACCCTGATCTGGCTCTCTAAACTTTCTCTCCTCAACTCATTTCAAAAAGATAGATGGGATTGCAGTAGTAACTACTTTTTTTATTCCCTCAGGCTACCTATGCCTATATGAAAGCAGCCTACCTCAGCATGCTGACTAAGGATGATTGCCTAACCTTCGGGGAGACTGCGCTTACTCTGTTCAGGTATGAAACTACCCACAGCAAATACAGTGAAATATAGATGATTCACTGCAATGTATATATTTATGGTAAACAGCTGAATAAATGCTCTGGTAATTTAAAATGTAATTTGACATTTGATATATTCAGTCTGCTGCATACAGTGTGTAATCAGTAGTAGTAAGTGCAAGTCATATTTTTACTAACTTTTTGACATGTGTTCTAACGCACATTTCATCATATTGTATATTTCAGGCAGGTTCCAGGGCTCAAGCAGAAAATAGCAGGCAAATCTTTACCAACAGAGAAGTTTGCAATCAGGAAAGCCCGCCGCTACCTGGCAGAAAACCCCATTTGTCTTCCTGCTCCTCCACTGGTCAGTACTGGACGATGCCGTCTGCCTTGTCACACTGCATTTGTAACACGATTTTTCCTCTGTTACCATACAGTGTATTGCTGCATCATCTATGTGAAGTAATTTGATCAGAAATGTCATGTAGTGCCTTAATTTTTCAGGTTAATTTATATCAATCAAAGTTCACTGATTGTTGGTTGTTATGGTTGATTTGCGTGTATCTATGACCTATCCAGGAGATGATGTACATCTGGAATGGCTATACAGTCATTGGCAAACATAAAGATCTGACTGAAGGCATGCTGAAAACACTGGATGAGGCACAGGCTAACCTCGAGAGCAGCCAAAGTATGCGAAATCACAACTAGATTCAAGATTCTTATAGAGTAAAATCATTCTTTTGTTTATTTGTGACATTAATATGCTGATTACACATATTTTTGATGATGTACTGTTTCTTAATTAAATCCCAGCAGAAGGATGTTTTCTGCAGATATGATTATTGAAAATGTTCATTCAAGCTTGTTATTTTGTAATCTGGGCCTAACTCACTTTTTGTGTTTTTATCAGGGACTGAGTTTTCCATAGACGATCAGTGCCTGCTGAGCCTCCTGAAAGGACTGTGTCTCAAACACCTTGGGCACCAGGAGGAGGCCGAACACTACTTTACCCTTGTCCTCTGCAAGTAAGCCTGTCTTAATAATGCACACAGACATGCACACTATACACATAATTAAACAAAACAGCAAAAACAGATGTGCTCCAATTTCTTGCCTTGTGTCATCATCAAGCCTGATCAAAATCTTTGTGCATTCTCTTGTGAATAAAGGCTTTTCTGTTTCTAAAAACACTCTGCATAACTGTTGAAGGGAATCTTTGTTCATGCTTACTTCACTTCCACTCTGGTTTGGTATTTATCTACAGTGAGTCCCAGATCAAGTATGACCACTACCTGGTTCCTAATGCCCTGCTGGAGCATGGTCTGTTGTGTCTGGAACAAGGCAGAAATGATGAAGCTATCAAACTCCTAGAAACAGCAAAGTAAGTTTTTCAAAGAATAAAATGAATTAAAGTCATAGTTACTTTTGGAGAAGTTTGTTAAATCAATGATTCCCCACTTGCCTGTTGAAAGAATTGTTAACTATGCCTTATACTTATGGTCAGTGCTCAACTGAAAGATGAGGTTGACTATTGTGAAATTATAAAGTGATTGAATTATATTGATTACTGATGTGATTGTTAATCACTTCTCTTGCTCCGTTTCAGGCAAAATTACAAAAACTACTCCATGGAATCACGGACACACTTCCGTATCCAAGCTGCTCTGCACAAAGCCAAGGCCACCGGAGAGAATGGGATCCATGTGCCCTCCAGCCCATAACAGACAGAGGAGGGCACACTAGAGCTGAGACAGCCTCTTGTTTCCACAGCCCCACAATGCACCACTCAGCTTAGCCCAGCCCCGCCTATTTAGGCGTGTGATTTGTTTTTTCATCAGAAGGGTAGGGGGAAGAGGGATGCTCAATTTTGTTGTGTGTGCCGCCCTTACAGGCGACTACCGCTCTATATGGCCCTGATGGGGTTAGACAGGTTTGCCATGTCCTTGTCCAGAGATATATTGGATGAACTGCACTTCCTTGTGTTATTTGAAATAGAGACAAGTTGAGAAATGTGCCTATATTTATCAACCATTGCTTCTAGCAGGCTTGTTTATCCAGCACTGTGGCCACCCATATGGGGCGCACTTGGGTAGGAAACAAATAGAAATGTAAGTAATATATAGATGGCCTCCACTAATAAAAATGTGCCCAGTGCAGGGTAGTTGGTTTGGACTTGGTGGAGGTAGTAAAGAGCTCCCTATAAATTAGCATCATATGACCTTGTTGCTACACAGCCGCCCCCTTCTTCAATTTAATATTATTTGGATATAATTTGTAAAGTCCCTTTAGTAAATGGAAGGTGACACATAATTATGTACTCACATAGTGTTACACCAGGTATATATCACATAATGCAACTTGCTACATTGTCCATGAGATGAGTGCTTTGGACTGTGTCATTTGACAAACTTTGGTTGATAGGTGGTCAAGCTTTCATCTATGATTGGTGTTTTTCACCAAAACCACTATGACCAACATAGACAAATTCTGTATATGTTGAAATCACTTCTCTCTTACACTAAGTAATTTTTGGTTCATTTTGTTTCTCTGAGAATTTACTATTGTTTATTTATAATGTTCTTCCTTTCCTTGAAGCATATTGAAAACACTAAAAGACAAATTTAGTAAATGTGGAATACTTTCTTTCAGAGATGATCAAAGCTATAATCATGTTGTATTTAACAATCACATGTGGCTTTTGCACAAGGCTTTGTAAATCAGCCAGCACATGCAAACTCTCTAGTCAAAAGAAATGCCTATCAGACTTAAAGTGAGAGTTATTCTCTACATTTATATACTGTAAATGGCACCTTTTACACAAATTGTCCCATTTTAAGAGGACAGATGAATGTGTCTTTTAGAAAGGCAGACTCCCTCCTTTTCTCCTCCTGGTGTGTGGGACAGGGTCCAACAGCACTTGAGCTTGAACAAACAGGCCATTCATGCCGAGCAGCGAAGGACTGCGTGCTTGTCCGCCTGTTGCATCTTTCGATGAAGCTCTGAACGGCAACCACTACAGACGTCCTGCTTTGTGAACATCATCTGCTGCTCCTGTATCAGCCATGCTAGACTGCAACCACCTGTAAAAAGACTTGAACATCATAATTACAGCACGATCACGTGTCAAATATTATTAATCTGTATATGAACAAATACTTGTCATGATTGAAATAAGATGGAGAGGGGATCGTCTATAACTATATTGGAGGTTGGGTTATTTGAAGAGCAGTGTCCCAGCAACAGGATGTCCAAAACCTAGAAACTTAGATGGTGTCACAGATGTTGGAATTGGAGCACTGCTGATTTATTCATGATTAGGGATTCAACATGATGACTTTAGGAGTCAGTTTAAATGTTTTTAAAGGTGGAGGAAATGTTTTCTTATTATTATTGTAACAGCAGCCGCTCTTTGGAATATTCCAATAACAATTCATATTTTATTTTCTAATAGTTAATTAATCTCATTTTTTCATGTTCCCTTTTACTGATATAGCTGAAAGAAATTGTAACCAAATCTATTGGCATTGTGATGTTTACAATCAACATATTTTACTGGGCACGGCTACCACTGAGCAGAATGACATTCCTGTATATACTGAACGTTTGTATTGTAATTTAAGATGAAATGATGAGAAGCAACTAAAGGAAAACATCCCATATTGTGTTGTCTTTTTCCCCCCATTTGCACCACAAGCAGTAGTACAGAATACAACGTGTACACTACAATACAAAGTGGTATTATTTACAGGACAAAGACGCATAATTGCAAGTCTTTGTACTCCTTGTTCTCATACGTCTAGATACGGTCTAATCCACTAGATACGGTTAAGTCATCTCATCTTGATGATAATGTAAAGCAATGGCAGCCAGGCATTATTCATGATGACGAGGGGTATTGGAATAGAGCAAACGTTGTATTTAATTAAAAAGAAAAAGAAAACTTGGCTTAACCAGCAAGAAATTGTGGTTATCCATGTGATATTTTCAGTACTGGTAACAGCAAAAACTGCCCTGAAATTGCAACCACAACGAGTCATTTATCGATTTTAACTCTGTGTTTATGTTTTCACTGAAGGGCAATGTGACCACGAATCTGATTGGCTGCAAAGAAGAAGGCTGCAAGTAGGCGGGCGTCTATTGGTTAGTCTCCTGACGGGGGCGGGGCTTGGTGTTGCTACATCACCACCTTTTGTCGTTGTTAGGCAGCTGAAAAGCTGGAAAGTCCCTGACAGCAAGGGAGGTTTCAGTCAAGAAAACTGCGGTTAGCTTTGTCATTTTAATTGAGCTGTATCAGTAGTTGCTCCACTTCGCTGCGTCCGCGGGTATAAAATACTGCCAAGTGGTTTAAGTTCGGATTTTATAAGCCAACCGAGTAGATGCTCTCCCAGCGAGTGCTAGCTGGCATTATCAGGCTAGCTCTTTGTGTAGCTAGCTGCTAGCTGAGGGATGTTTTGTTGTTGTTGAACGGAGCAGCCCTCCCGTCGTCTGGGAGAGGATTTTTTGGTCAGCTGTGTATGGAAAAACGCATTATCATCCACTACCGTTATCTGTGAAAGTGGCCCGTGTGAAGCCCCCGCCGTGTTATATTAGAAAAAGCACAGACACAGAGAGAGGGGGGAGTTTAATCGAAGAGGAAGGAGATGGGAAACTGTCTGAAATCTCCGACCTCGGATGATATTTCTTTGCTACATGAATCTCAATCGGACCGGGCCAGCTACGGAGACGGTGCTGACCCCGACCAGGAGCCACCGCCCCCTTATCAGGTAACTTTGGCCAACAGTTTCATACCAACACATGACCAGATAACCATTGTGTTTTAGCCGTCACATTAACAGAATAATTTAACATCTTATGTTTAGATGATAGGTAGCACGTCCGGCTCGTTCTACTGTCTCGTTTAGTCAATTCCTGCATCTAAGCAGCTGATAGAGACACCAAGAAATTGGTATGAGACAAACAACGCCTATGTGAGGCCGGATCAGCTGTTTACAGGTCCAGCATCAGACCAGCCCACTGACCCTGTCCTTGTATGGCGTTGACACTAATCCGCTTTGTTATATCCTGTCTCCGTCTATCACTCCCCTGAAGTCATATGATTCGTCCCTCTGTATATCACCATTTGTTGTGGTCAATATTCACACCCAGCCTATCTCAATGGAGAGGACACACAGGCATGTGTTATGTGTTACAGCCTCAATCACTTTAATAGTCTGAACTGCAGTTTTAATGGGCTCTAAATAAATCCCAGCTCTCTATTTGTAAGAGGGGGGGATTTTTTAGTTTTGTAAAAGAGTGACTCTCATAACTTTCTCAGCTGCCTCATTCATTAATTCCCTGCAGGGCAGCTACGTTGTTTGTCTGTCCTTATTTCCCAAATTAGACCATCCACACATACACACATAGACCAGGCCATGCTGTATCTGTAAATGTAACAGTGCTGTTACCCTTCTCTTGTGTGTTTTTCTATGTTAAGAACTGGCTGGTATGTGTTATGTAAGGCCTTGGCAGCCAGTTTGCTTGTTACTAGGTTAAGCCAAGCCTTATCTGTAGATTTAGGATAAGTGTTTTTAAAACATGGGAAACTGAAGTTGGTCTAAGTCAGTACTGTTGTTTATCATGCGAGGAGCATATTTCACTTTTTTTACTATTTTGACTATTTGATAGTCATATGAATAGTTATAATTTAAAATAATTATAAATATATGATATTTTTAATATGTCCCATTTATAGATCTTATTTATTTTCACTATATACCCAGTATATGGGGGACATTTACAGCTGCGTCTAACCATGAGTAATTTTTCATTTTAACCACATATGATTGGTCTATGTGACATTTTTTTGTTTCTTTTATTAGGTGCCACTCTATTGCCATCATTGGCGAGGTCAGTGTGGTTATCTTTGTGATGATATCAAGAAATTCCACGAAAACACTGTGGCCAGCACTAAATGTGTCCTCCTATTAAAACCAGTTACAATATACAATAAAGGCCATTTGTTGGCCAACTGGTGACATATTGCCTCACAATTGGTGTTATTTTCATCTTTGAAAAGTACAACAGTAGGTTTATGTATTTTTGATTTTGTAGTATTTGTATTACAGGTAGTTTGTGAGAAAAACAACATCTGCAATGGCCAAATTTTAAATCATGATCTCCCATATTTCTATTTACTGGTCCTTATATTTGTTCAATTTTGAATGATAATCTTTCATGAAGTACCAAAGCAGCTCTGAAGGCTTACTGCTGAAAACTCACATGACAGTGCTTGTTAATTTAAACTGGTAGAGACGTTTGATTTAACAGACGTTCAACATCTGATTCATAATCTTTGTCATTTCCTATCAGTCCGTTAACGATGATATCTTAACAGGGCCAGGATCTCTTGTTGTCCAGCCTACTATGAGTGTGTCATGTCTGGCACACAGCAACATGTAATTAGACTAAGGCAGCCTACTCTGGGATCATAGAGGAAAGATGCTGTAATAAATGACACAAACATTGCTCAGTTTCCTTGCAAGAGCTCTGACAAAGCTTTCAGTTGTGTTGAAGGAAGTCAGTGTGCAGTGTGTTTACTGACAGAATTTCACAAGAAGCTTAACTAACTAGTTAAATCCTACTTATAAAGAACTCTTTCATACCTGCCAGCTCTTTTCTCCCCAGTGACCACAGTAATCAGCACCTTCGCCATGTGAACCCAAGCTGAGAACACAGCACACTTTTTGTGTGCTTGCAGTTCGGCTTAACACGCTTTAAAAGTGCTGTGTGTGATAGAAGAGAGACTAAAGGCTCCACTATACTCTACTTGAGATTGAATTTTCTGTGTTCTTAAGAGCTACAGAGTGCGGCCCTGGTTGCAAATGCCTGTATCCTGTGCTGGAGGTCTGTCCTCCATACCAGAGGGTGAGGCGTGTTCGTCATGGTGAAAAACACACTGCAGGAAAAAACAAAAGACAACATAAGCTCTGACTGTACCTAAGTTGCAGAGAGTTGAAGTGATACAATAAAACTCTGGTATTGTTTTTACAGCTGAAAAACAAAAAGCAGAAAAGGAGAAACGATGGATATAACCCATCCATTCATCATGTTTGAAAATCAGTCTATTACATTAGAAGTACAACAATAAGAAATACAAAAATCATTCATCATTGATCTTGTCTTGTGTAGTTTGTATACGTGCCGTCATTCAGATCCAAACATATGATCACAGCAGAGGCCTGTACTACGAAGCTGGATGTTCTCTTATCAAGGTAACTTCAGGGTTAACCCTGGGTTTTCTGTCCTACGATGCTGGTTCACTTCTTACCGGGGTAAATCACCATGGTAATTTATGCTGAACGGCTTATGTTCTGTATAAGAGATCAATGAGTATAAAAGCACCACCTCCTGACCAATCAGTTCTCTTGGAAAATGGCCTGCCCATTAGAAGATGCTGTAGACATTGGTGCGCGTATTGTGAGAGGAGCGCTTAGGAGAGAAAGAGTTTTTAGGGAGATGCAATCCTTTTGATGTCCCCGATGACATCCTATACGAAAGGTACAGATTTTCAAGCGACATTAAGTTAGTTTAATATTCAACATTCATTTGACATTCAAAACACAAACCTTCAGCCATTTCAGTGAATGATGTCAAACTAACTGTAGAACATACAGACTAATATCCCTCATGTGCAACAAGGCTTATTTTTCAAATATATCTTTTTGTCAATTTTTTACATATGCAATAAATAAATAACCTTACCACCACTCCAGTTTCAGAACTTTTGTCAGGAAACCTGACAAGAACATCTTGAGAGTAATCGCTGCAAAAGTGCAGAAAAGCAGAATTTTATTCATATTTTTTAATTGTAAAAATTGACCAAAATATATATTTTAAAAAGAATCCTTGTGGCACATGCGGCAAGTGTTGCTTTTGGCCTGGATGATGTGTTTGAATTCTTCATATTTTTGAAGAATAATTGTCTGCAAACAGCACCCCTTTATGTGAGCGTGCAGTGATCAAGATTGGAAAACCCTGGGTTCAATTACCGAGTTGATAACCAGCTTCGTAGTACAGACCTCTGGTCTCTGTTGTGATTCTGACCTGAAAGAAACAACAAGGTGGATTTATTCTTGGTGTCACACAGTCATTCGTGGCTGGGAATGATGAACTGTAAACAACAGACTCACACGTAGACTATACGACTAATCACAGTGTTGAGTAACCTCAGGAGACAATGCTTTAGGGAGCAGTGACACTGTTGTTGTTGTTGAATGACACTGTGTTCAGATTTCAACATGTTTTGACCAGAGACTCAGACATATTGCTGCTATCCCTCTGCACGGTTTTCATGGGTTACTTATTTCTGTATTACTTACAACAACATACACATTTTTATTTCATGTCAGGAGTACTGCCAGTTGAAATGCACAATATATAATATACTTCTGCCAGGGGTTCTCTCAATCAGAACAGTATAAAAAGATGTTTGATAACGTTGTGAAGTGTTTCTCTGAGGCTGTTTGGAGCACACACAGCGTCAGGAGGGGCTGCAAGCCAAGCTGCTGCTAATGTTTGCTCAGCCTGTTTCACTGATAAATCAAGATCCAGATGTCCAATTTAATAAAATACTTTACTTGGTTGAAATATATAGTTAAAAATAACCAAGATCAAAAAAGTGTTTCGTGAAAATGTGGCATAAAAGTGGACAAAAAGCACATTTATTACAGCGTCTGGCAGACAACCACAATACTAATGAATGCACAAATGGGATATGACGCCATCAACTGCAGACCAAATGAAACAGACGGATTTCACAACCCAGCAAAATATATAATGTAATTTTTAGACATTTAAATGTGGAAAAGTTACATATTATGCCTTTTTAAAGGGGTTGGTTAAAACCCCCAAAAAAGTAGTCTATTAGTTGCTACATAGGTGCGGCCAGATATCAGACACACAGTGTGGCATTAATTGACAAAGGTGAAAGTAGAGAGTCCATCCTTTTATGCAGCATGTTGCCAGAAGCTTATATTTGCTCAAGGGATTAACAGAAGTATTAAATAATAATACTATCCAGTAAAAGTAGTTTAACCCCTAGTTGTATTAAGTTCAAGTTAATGATGTCATGGATGTTAAAAAATGTAGCAAACAAAAAACTGCCCCTTTGAGTTATTTCAATGCAGTGCTCTGAATTCCTGCTCAAACATTTGAACATCTGCTCATTCTTGAGTTTGTTAGTCATGTTGACACCCATCAGACCTGCAGCCGCATGCGTTCCACTCTGTGACTAAAACTGTGTGTATGCTCAAAGCCAAAAATATTCAGACGCACTATAAATCTCAGTCATTGAGGAGCTGGGTGCACATGCACAAGCCTAATTTCCACTCCCACAATCAACCATAAATTGATGAAGACACGCCCACAACCAGCTATTTTCATATCTTTACACCCGTCAGTGAAACACATGAGGTGTTGTTTCACCAATTGTGTTCCTGGTGAAGTCCTCCAACAGCCAGAACAGCTGTCATTCCGCACAGCTGTGTGGCTCCTTATAGCATCCATGTCGTTAATACATCACATGAACCCATAAACCATTGTAGTGATCTCTCAGAAATGTAATCAATCATCAGTTTGTAGCATTCATATCTAAACTGTTTTACAGGGTGTGTCACAGCTAAGGATAAAATGAAAAACAATATTAAACACAAAGATAAAGCTTGACATCAATGTAAATGAAAAGAATAAAAAGTTTGTAAAAAAATTTACAAATCTGTGTAAACACAATATACATACATATAATCTCACTCAATCAGTGCGGTTCATTATTATCAGCTTAAACAAATAGTGACTTTCTAAAAGATTTTATTGTTTACCTTCTGTGATCTCTGGCTCACCACTTCACCCTCAGATCTCTGTAGAAAAACGTGAACACAGTCTGAAGCTGTGGGCTTCCCTTCAGACGAAGCTTAGAAAAGAGCCTCCCTTGAAACCTGGAGCCCCTCCGGGGACACTTGAAAACATCTGGTCGAAAGAATGAGGTGAAGAATGAGGTGTGCCCATTCTGTTACGAGTTTATATGTGGGAAATATGTGTGTTCATTGTTTATGCATCTGGCTCCATGTTTCCCTGAATCCACAGTCTGTGGTGAAGCTGGGTGAATTCCTGTGTCTCTCCTCTGCTTGTGCGACATTACACTTAGTGTTGTTTAATCATTTCTGGGCTGAAAAGATGTGGGCCTTGTAATGTTGACCTTACTCTAAATAGAAACAATTGATTAATTGTATGAAGTTTGTTTAAATCTGTGAAGCACAGACTGAGACAGAAGATAGATGCTAGATAATATCTTTTATATATCATACTACAGTGTCTTTCTCTCATTTCGGTGGTATGAGCTGTGTGACTATGTTCACATTTTGATAACTGTTGATAGAAGTGTAACATGTTATCACCACTTTTTAGAGATTTACCGCAAACTATCACTGCGACCGTCATTATCACAGTACATGGCCGTGTACATGAGGACAAGCACCTCTTATTTGCAGTGTTGATGGATTAGTTTGACAGTCTCAGTATAAAAACTGGTCTGAATATTATGGGTGCGAAAACAGTTGCATGATTGTACTGCATCATACTGTTGTATATTATTATAGTGGTTGTAAAGTATTTAAATATTTACCTAATATTAACCTTTATTTTTCAAGTCTTAGCCACTTGAAATTTATTCTTTGTGTGAACCTTGCAACAGACTAGTCTAGCATTCTTCTGAATCATACAAACTACTCTACTCATCTTAATGTAGTTTGTGTTCACTGGTCAAAAACCTTGTTTAAGATCATTTAAATCAGAAAATAAGTTTTATACAGCATGTCTTCGTCATGGTCCACATAGACAGAGAGTAAGATGGGTGGATGTATGGATGTTGAAAGCTAAGTGGATGAGATCACTCCTCTGAGCCGACCACTTAGGCTAGTGGACCATTTAATGTCTTGTCCAAATGATTTCAAAGTGAGTGAGGCGATTGCGTGTGAGTCTTGAGTGGTGTGCGTGTTAGTGTTTCGTATCAGTTTGGGAGGCTACAGGGCAGAGGGAGGTGCAGGTCTGTTTGTGGCTCTCATTGTGATCCTGGTCCCGTGTGTGTTTGTGTGTGTCAAGTGTGGTGATTTGGAAAGCAGCTGGTGAGACGAGTGCTGACTCATTGCTGGTGTGACTGGGCTATGTGAGATAAGGCACCCCTGTGTGATTGCATTTGAGAGGGAGGGAGTGTGTGTCTGTGTGTACTGGCTTCCTGGTATGGCTTGTAATACCCCTCCTGCACCCCCGTAAGCCTCAGAGATGAGAGCAGTGACGGGAGTTTTTATCGATCACGTTCATTTTGGCACAGAGGCCTTTACTCTGCTGCAAGCTGCTTTATAGCCGGCTGTTATTGGCTACAACACTTTGCATACTTAAAAAGATTTGCAGTGCTTGTGTTCACATAGCTGCAATTGAATCTTAATTAAAACATTTCCATTTTCAGCCCTTTTCACTTTGTCTCTCACTTTTTTTGAGGCTTCTAAGGGTTAATAGGATCTAAAACACATCAAAGAAACACCTGCTGGTATGCCAAAAAAAGAAAAAATCAAGGCCAAATCTTCGTTCAGGTTATTAAACCGGGGGAGTAAAATACACCTGACTGATACACAATGTTGAGGAGCAGAGAGTCTGTCAACCACCTGCATTACTGTCAACATGAGAGTGCTTACTGTTAACAGCTGCTTTGAGCTCAGCTGGCTTTATCAGAAGTAATGGGTAGAGAAAGTTTACTTTGGAGGTGGTTTCTAATTAGCTGTTAACCCCCAGAGTAGAGGCGAGATCAAGCACAGAATATGGAGGAAGAAGAAGAAGACATGAACAATTATATTTCCTCTGAATGTTTGTGGCTACAGTCTTAAATGCTTCGGGTCATTTTCAGAGCAACTGTTATTACAGATTGTGACAAACATTTTCACACATGACAGAGGTGGGGAGAGGAGTGCTGGGAGAAATTTGTTGTATTGGAGTACAGAAAAGTTACGCTTAGTCTTATCGTGTGTTCCGGTTGGAAATATCAACTGGAATTTCTGACTCAAAAAATAAGCCCCTGCAGCACTCTCACTTAATAGGACCAACTTCAAAATCATTTTGCCATTAGTCTCTTAGACATGAAAAGATGAGACAATGGGATCCAGGTTGAAAAATACTGATGCTTCCCTTAAAAGCAGTCAGTGCCTTGTTTAACTTTAAAGCCATCCGGTCATCTGTAGGGTCATCTAACACCAGACAGGTTGTTACAGTTCAGTACACCTCATGTGAAATAATCACCATTCAATCATTAATAAGGTATGATAATGATGATAATTCAACAATATTGTCTGTTTCTGCAGATTAAATCTACAGTGCATGGTACAGATGTTTTACAGTCGTTAGGAACTTATTTCCAAAGCTCAATAACATTGTTATTTAACAGCTTTTTAGCCAAGGAATCAGCCTTCACGGCTTGCTCATTTTTACAAATAAAGTGAATGACATATGTACATCTTGCATTAGTGAGCTTCTTGTACTTGAGCATAGGTCCTGGTCTGGGTGTACTCGCCATATAGACCAGGATTTAGAGGCTTCAGCAGGATACTCAGATACATGCTCGTTCCAACCAGACCTGATGTGTCTTGTTTTAATGCTTGATTCACTAATGTAAGTATAACTATCTATCAAAGTGCACAAAAAGCACTTAGCTTGACAATATGAAATTATTATCTTGAAAGAACTGAGCCATGTGACTTTATACATTTCATACATTCATATCCTCAATGACAAATACAGTGGAAAAAGTATGTTCTTGATTAAAGGAATAGATGAAGGCACGTCTATCTATATAGATACTCATCCTCCTTCTGATGACAGACGGTCTATACACATTTAAGATAATGAATTTCTTGTCATTGGATGTAAACTGCATTGCAATACACCAGTCAACACTAAACCTAACCACATTTATCAATGAGTCAAGCTTGTTATTCCATAGAATAGCCACACACCGTGGTATCCTATCTCCAAATACTCCCATGCTGAGGTCAGTTGTGAAAATGATTATTGACAAAGTTTAGTTTCATGATGTCAGTTCTCCAAAAGGTTGTCAGCAACTATGCAGCAAGCTTTATCCCCTGCGCTTGGAAATGATTTACTGAATATTGCAATAAAACTCTCAAAGACAAATGCTCTCTGTGTGTTCATCTTTTAATTCCCCTTCGCACCAGACAACTGCTCCTTCTGGCCAGATCTCCAGACTGCATTTCGTCAACCTCTTGCATTCAGCGGATACTATATATAAGCCAGATTCACTGTTTGCTGAGTCAATATTTTGATAATGTTTCAAGAAGGAGAAGAAAATTCTCCCAAACTACACTTGCAGATGTGCCAAAAGTCACATTTTGAGAAGTTCATGCTGCTCATGTCAGGCCCTCGTAGCTTCAGTTATAGTAAGGTAAGGCACAACATTGTGTTCACATAATAATGTGTTTGGCAGTTGAGTTCAACTGAAGTGCTTTTGACCTAATCGCAGGTACAATTGGTCACTTAAATCAGGTTTAGCTGTACCCGCAGCTAAACCTGAAAGATTTGTTGCCATGGTATTCGAACGCTATAATCAGGATTCGAATATGTGTTTTTTTCCCCCGGCGGTGGCAGTCTGGTAGGTGGAGAGAGAGAGGGAGAGACGACAGAGGTAGTGGGGGAAGATGAGTCTCACAGTGCAGGTGCATCTTCCTCATCCTGCTTTGCTGGCCTATGATGCACTGGCTGCTTCAGTGCATTAACACTGCTTCTTCTGTTGCTGTCTCTCTCTCAGACTGGCAGACAGACAGACAGTTGTAAGCAGCACTGGGGAGGACAGGGTAGCGGGCGCACAGCACAAGTGAAGCAGCAGCAGATTCAGTTTGAGCAGGATGCAGAACACAAAACACTAGCAGGCTGAGGCACCTGCACCGTGAGACTTGCTTTTCCCTGCTGTTTCTGTCATCTCTCCCTCACTCTCCTCATCCTTTGCCCACATTGGACCTCATCTGACCGCCCATCCCACCCCCTGCGGCGAAGCATTGAATAAATTCGACTAATTGCTGCCGAAATTTCAAAGCTCAAAAAAAAGGTACAGTTCGTGACAGTTCTAGTTTTCGGATTGTAAGGCAGTCATTCACCCCAATTTGAGAGCCCCTTGTGACAAATTATCTACTGTTTTCTCCTAATTTGTTAACAGGCATGGGGGTGGTGGATGGGGGCGGAGCTGACAAACAAGCCATTGTGCTGCAGGTCATTGACATAGGCTTTGGCTGACACACAGCCACACAGAGGCTGCTGTTGCTCACCACAAGGGCCAGGACTCAGATAACCGCCTCTGCATTCTTTTGTCCTCTCCATGACTCGTCGCAGTTAAGTCCTCGTCTTCATCTTCAGGAGCTCAGAGGGCTCAGGGAGGTTTTGGTCATAATATTACAGTGTCAAAACTAAGTGACGTGTCAGTAACATCTGTCATAGTGGTAAATGATTATATGTTGTACAGACTGCCACCTTTCTCCAGTCACTTTTGCTGCTACTGCTAGTAAAATTAAAAATTAATAAAGTTGTTTTTTGGGGTTTTTTTCAGTTATTCAACTAACTTTGACTCCCCCCCAATTTGCACTTTTTGCATTTTTCACCAGTATATATTTATTATGTTAATCCATTTTTACATACAATACCTCTACTACAGTGGAGGTATTGTATGAGCCTTGTCATGTGTTAAGCGCAAATATCAGGGTTAATACTCTTAGCCTAACCCCAGCTTCCTGCTTATACCACACTGATGGAGCAATGCGATACACACACATCATTACCGTCACACCGTCAGTCTGTCCTGTTATCACATCAGAAAACACATCCTGTGATGCTGATGTCCATCCTTCTACCATTGTTGTCTTTATGTGATCAACTGAGTGCAAGCTTGCCTGTATTGTGTGTATGTGTCTGTAGGTCATGTTTAAAGATTTCGTTACCCTGAAGTGCTCCGAAAGAGGGATAATATTTCAGAGCCTGCAAATGCTTCACGTTTCTAGTGTTGATTCCTCTGAAGTGCATGTTGACTCTGATGTTTTGAGTTTGTGAAGATTTGCAGGCGAAATGGAACATACTAAAATATTCAGAACATTAAAAATGCTGGGGTTTTTTTTGTATTTTATTAGGGCCCAAGCACTACAGTGCGAAGGCCCTATTGTATCTGTAAAGATTATTATTATTCGTCTCACAAAACGATCGCCTTTTTGACAGCCTAAACGTGCCCGAAAAGTCACCAAAATGTGCAATCATGTCCGACCCGGCGAAAAATTTGATATTTTAAGGTTTGCCAAAATGGCCGTGGCAAAATGGCTCAATAGCGCCCCCTAGAAAATTTTAAAAAACGAGCCCCACCACTGAGATTGTCCTAGACAAACGAAATTCGGTACACATATATATTGTGTAAAGACGCACAAAAAAGTCTCTGGGACCCATGCCCTCACTCCTACAGGAAGTCAGCCATTTTGTATCGAATCTGCGTTTTTGGCATCATTTTGGTGTTTTCCACGCATCGCATTTGAGCGAACTCCTCCTACAGATTTAATCCGACCGACTTCAAATTCACTCAGAACCATCTTGAGACATTGGAGATGAAAAGTTATCAAAAACTTTCTGATTAGGGATCCGGTTTGGCCGTGGCGGCGCCGACAATTTCCTTCACCATGAAATTTCAAACCCTCATAACTTGACTCCACATGGTCTGAGCTTTTCCAAATTTAATATGCTTGTTCAGCGTCCTGGTCTGAACACATGTACAGTCTCATATTTACTGACAGTCATAGCGCCACCTACTGGCAACAGGAAGTCACTTGCTTCAGTCTTTCACTGATTACTCCCATAATCTTAAGTATTTACACCTGAAATTAGCTCAGCTGAGACATAAGACCTTGGTGATGCTACATTCTGCAACTCATGACCCATCATCAAATACCGTTGCCATGACAACACATTCAACGCCATGATAATACGATTACAGTTTTTAGGGGCAAAGGATGCCTCCACGGTAACGAAACTCAACACACAAGTCTGGAGTGGGTTCATTTAACATCCTATATACTTCAATGGGATAAACTAAACGGCTCAATAGCGCCCCCTTGAATATTTCAAAATTGAACCTCAGCCTTCCCGATTGACATAGAAGAATGAAATTCGGTAGGTTTATGTAACATCTCCAGACGCACAAAAACGCCATTTGGACCCATACCCTAAGTCCAACAGGAAGTCGGCCATCTTGGGAAAAATGCTATATTTTAGTGAGTTTTTTGCTCATTTCCAGGCCTCATATTTGAACAAACTAGTCCTAGAGATTTCATCCCATCCACTTCAAATTCGCTCAGAGTCATCTTGAGACATTGGAGATGACAAGTTATCAAAAGCTTTTTTATGACTTCTTCCTGTTGGGCGTGGCTGTGCACACAATTTCGATGCTTCGCCATAAAGCAGGAAGTCCTTATAACTCCTACAGACATTGTCCCACCTAAACCAAATTGATCACACATGTAGAGGGTCGCGCCCTGAACACATCTATGCATCAATACTGCTTCATATACACAGCGCCACCTACTGGACACAGGAAGTCAGCCTCATATGACAAACATTATCCCATTTACATGAAATTTACAGGATGTGTTCTCCACATCACACACTTCAACATGACATGTCATTGGTGGGTGATCTCTAGCGCCACCTAGTGGACACATGCAATGTGACTTAGCCCCATCACACAACGTTCATTACAAGCCCGGGTGCCAAGACGTCTACATGCCCGCTGTGTCTGCCGTGTGACTGCAGCATGCACCGGCATGCGCGTACGGGGCGGTGCGTGGAGGAGCTTGGGCCCGATCATCGCTGCTTGCAGCTTTAATTGTATTTTTAATTGTATTTTTTATATCTTGTCACTAAGCTACTGTTGAGGCTTAAAGAGGAATATGCCACTGAATTATTATTTTGTGGTGAAAATGGCCTACCTTTATAATTTCTTAGAGTCCATGGTGGTGTTTTCAAATGTCTTGTTTTGTCAATAAACAAAACAAAAATCCAGAGATATCCAGTTGACTGTCAGGCACAGTATGTCATAGAAAACCTGCAGATTCAATTTGGATAGCTGCAACCAGCAAATATTTCCATTTCTGCTTAAAAAAAAAGGACTATAATGATCAGTTGATTATCCAAATAGCTGCTGATTAATTTTCTGTTGATTGATCAAGCTTTGCAGCTCTACATGCAACAAGGCATTAGCTATACATTACAGTTTTTAGATGGCAGCTAAGAGGAGAAAAACTGCCATTATCAATCATGGTACTTCCTCTTTTGAAGGTATTATAGGGATATTCTACCAACAGTGACTAAGAGAGAGAGAGACTGTTGGTATCTTGGGTAGTTTCGCTCTAGGACCAAGATCATTTTTTCTGTTAAGTGTTACCTCCACAGTCAGAGAGGCAGTCATTTAACTAACTACAAAACAATATTCAAACTCTGTCACTCAGGAAGTTTGTTGTGTTATTGTCCACATCACTGCTGTAGTTATTTAAAAAGCATTGACCCGGTATTTGTCAGTATTGGAGGGGTTGTCGCCATTGTTTCAGCCACATGTTTCAGTCCCCCATACACTTCTATTTTAATCAATACTGACTGAGTAATGGCTTGATCTTCAATCACTCCACACATGTATCTTTTCTGTTTTCCTCCTATTTGACCACACAATCGCAATAATTGTGTATTGGGGTCTCAGCACTGCCAAAACACCAGTGACCTACACTCAGCACTGTGACTGAATGCGATTAGTGTAGACAGCGCCTTGCCTGTATAGTGGACAAAATCAGACAACACCAGCGAGGGGGAGGTGACAAAGAACAACAGTCAAGTTATACGGTTTCCAGCAGCCTTCAAAGAATATACAGGAAGTCACAAAAAATATTTACATCCTGTTTCTCTGATCCTAATTTAATCAAATGTTATCGAGTCTTTTCAAGCATGTGGCTACTGAATTACTCGCATTATTTTAATTGTGCTCTGCATGATAGAGTACCAAAAATGACCTGGTACCCTGTGATCATCAAAACATTCTGAAATCTTCAATATTAGTAAATGATTTTACGTAGAAATGAACCCACGGCAGACCAACATTGCAGACTATATAGCTGACGTGTCAAACTTATTTCTCTAATTCATATCTCATCTACAAAATAAAGAAATTTAAATAAAACTAATTTATCTTTATTCAGTGTAAGTCTGCTTATCTTGTCTTGAGTGTTTTGGACAGTTCTTTGTATAAGCTTTAACTTCCTCTCCTGCACAAATGCTTGAAGTTCATATTAAGCTGAGTATATGCAGGTAAAATGTTTTAATATGTGAATGTCTAGCACATATCAAATCTTGAAATATTAAATAAAATACATATTAAATAACACTTATTTTGTAAACTGTAAACAAATAAAGTAAAGCAACCAATAGTTGAATATTTAGGCTGTCAGGACTTCACACCTGTACAGAGGAGAATAATCTTGATGTCACACTTGTTACCAGAGGTTTTATGTTATTTCAGCTCATAATGCTGACAAGAATGAAATAATGACATAATGTTCATATTGTGTTCATATTGTAATATTTTGACACTGAATGTTTCTGTCTCATTGGTGAAAAATGAATAGTTTCTAGAACACATCACATTGTTGTTTAAACACTTGAGCTAATTAGCTCTTTGATCAGGTATTGCAGCAAGTGAAGAGCAGCTGTTGCACATTGCTTCAAAAACCGTAGCTACCCTGATCTCAAGAAGTTATCGTTTCCCACGTGTGCATGATGTCCGATCAAGTCAATCTAACCAGTATATTCTGTGAAGTCCTGACTCATTTCAAACTATCCTACTGACTAAAGCTGCTCTGCTAATGCTGCAAACACTGCTGTGTTCAATACTGTGTAAACATCTTTGATGTTTTCTTATCCTCTACATGGACACACACATTCACATGAATGCATTTATACAGCTCTTTGGAGATTCTTGGGTTTTATGGTTCAGACTAGTTCTCATCTGTTATTGAACTTTGCACTCTTGGTCATGAGTGTCTCTATCTTTTATTTTCCCATTCCTCTTTTTTCCCAAGTTTCTCACAATTACTGATGAATGGTTAAAGGAAGAGGATAAATATCTTCATTCTTTGTCTTTCTTTTTTTCTCTCTCTGTGTTTGCTCTCATTCCTTGTTGCCTATAATCTTCACCTCCCTTCCTGCTCACCATTAGCAGCCTGGGGCCTGGCAGGCTGACAGTTTCAGCTGCTCAGTGCCTGCTTCAGCAGACTAGAGCATACTTGGCAAACAAAACCAAGGTCTGTACTTTGACTCAGCTAGCCACCACCCTCCACTGTGGACCCAGCACCCCCCTTTCACCCACGCCTACTCTGTCTCCCTGACTGTTGTCCTTCTGGTCAACCTGAGGTCACATAATGAACAGTTGTCACAGTCCAGCTGACATGCCATGTATGAAAGGAGGGAGAGGCATATGATAACAATTACACTGCTGACCACGGCACAGATGACCACCCGAGCACACACACATACACTCTCTCTCTCACACACACACACACACACAGAGTACAGCTGTTGGCCCCTCTGAGGCCCTGTCTGTGGCTTTTAGTCCTTCTGCCTGGCTGCCATCTCTTTTTGATACGAACCAAAGGAGTGGCTGTCAGGGAAGCAGCAGACTGCCTCAACTACCAGTTATGCTGACTCATGGCTAAAATGCTACGGAGCTAAGAGGCTGACTGCGAGCTAGCCGTCATCATTGCTGATGATGTTTGATGGGGGTTTTTTTTCTCTTAAGGACGGTATTGTGATTTTATGTCCATTAAGCAAACTATTTGCTGCAATTATTATTAGAGTGGTTTAACAGTCAGTAGATCTCTGTGGTTGTATGGGGCTGCTGCTACTTTTTACAGTATGATAAATATTTTGTATAAAAAAAGAACAAATTGACAAATTGTGATCTTCTTACTCATTTCAGTTGTGGTAAATAAGGTTTAGTCAGCAAGCCATAAAAGGAAGAAAAAAAACACAATATTACAATAGCACTTAAACTAAGCCAATTACCAAATCAGCCAAAAAAAGAAAGAAGGAAATGGAGAGTGATTTAAGTTTCATGCCTGCCACTCATAGGTCGATCCTACTCGATATTTTGTGCAGATGGCTTGTAAACTGCGACACTGCATTGTCTGATAAATGTTTAGTCTGCTGATTAGGCCGACGCCTGTCTGATTTCAAGCTGGTCATTGCTTTGTGTCACAAGGTCATCTCTGCAGTGTGGTTATACTGGTGGTTAATGAAGGAGCTCACTTGATGGCATTAGACTGGATTCATAGCCTAATCCATGACCTGAGGCTTGGACCCTTCATGGTTTGGCACACAGTTGAGCTGGATGCGCTGAAGAGGGGAGAGGATGAACGAGCACACACCACAAGAAACCACATCCATTGTGTATGAGTGTTTCGTAGAAGTGAGTGAGTAATATATGTAGGAAGGAAAGGAAGGAAGATAAAGCAGATGCAAAGCCATAGACCACAGCGTGAGAAAAATGGAGTGAATAGAAAGTAATTCCGAGAAGAGCACGAGAATAACACGTTTGATTGTACAGACGATAGAAAACAAAAATCACCTAGTCTCACCCACACTTATAAACTGCTGTGATGAGTTTGAAATAAATGTTATTTCATCAAGTATAGCATATGATGGAGGACGACACTATACAGCAAATTTACAACAGTGTGGCTCAACTTCACTTGAGACTAAAAACCTCATAAAAGCTGAATTTCTTCACACATCATGAATGTCATGCTGGGTGTTTTTGGCAGGAAATTAAAGCACATCAATAGACAATCATTCTCTTTTGTTTTGTGTGGGAAGTCATTATTATATCGTCATTATTTTAGTTTTCCATGTTTCAAAATGATGGCTAAAGCATTTACATTAAAGGCTGTGTTTGGTTTTATGTTATTTCAGTTTTGTTTATTTGTGTCATTTACCATTGAAATTAATTGTAACATTTAATATGGATCTTTTCAGACATTGTGGCAGTTACACTTTTTAGATTGTCACATGGACAATAAATCATCCTCTTTCAGAAAGTATATTTGATATTTAGAAATATCTAACATGTTTAGTATAATATAGACTCTGTATTATCCTCTGTACACTCCAAAGCTATACTCTATATTACAGTACAGCTTTGGGGTGTGGTAATATAATAACTTCTTTTGTTTGACTCATTCCAATCCAATACTGAAACCCTGTTGGTGGCTTTGATTCGATGTGGTTATACACACCAATATTTACAGACAGGCATAATGAACGACTCAGGGCTTGTCACTTTTCACATTCAGTCTTAGCTGGTTAAAACAAAAGCGGGATTGCTGTTGAGCCAGTTGTCAGCGGACAGGGAGGCATCAGCTGCTTTGAAGTTTAGCACTGTTCAGTGTCCGTTTTCCAGGTTGAGGTCTGACCAATGACCATATCAAATTTCCAGGGAAATTGAAAGGATAGATAGATGTTTGTTCATGCTGTGATCTGTTATGTAGTGATCAAATCAAAGTTTAATTGCTTCAGTAATCTAATTTCATAAATCCAGTCTGTGACATTGACATACTAAAAATTGAACAACATTTAGGATTTTTTTATTCATCACATTTCTAATCTTCAGCCAAGTCAGACCGTGGCTTAGTAGGTTTCTGCTGCGCCGGCTGTTAGAATAAGATGTGGAAACACCACCACCTACTGCCTGAGATCACATATCCAAAACATGGCCAGAAATAATGCCAGTTTGTAATTTATCATTGATTACATCAGATAGTTACTGGGGGAATTTGAGATGAACAATAATAACATATTAAAACAAAGAATATGTGGTGAATTTTGAAAATCACAGTCAAATGCTTCCATTGTGTGGTGAGCAGAAGTGAAATCCACCCTTAAAGCAAAGAAACTTACATACTAATGCTTACCAGTATTGTGTTGGCAGGTGGTGACATTAATCCGTCTTTCAGTATGAAAGGAAATGCTTAAATCCCGGTTCCCGTAATGTGTTTGTACCATAAAAGAAAAGAAAAAGAGAGTTTCACAAGCTTGAAGCACATCTGCAAGACCCAGTTTGACTTCTGCCGAAAGTGAAAGAATGACATCTTGTGCTTTAGTTAAAATAACATTAAGAAGGGAGGAGATTTGGTAAGCATGGCTTATGAAACAAGACTATAGAACAGTCTTACTGACTGCAGCTTATATTCACAGTGTTTTCATTTTAAAGTATTTCCTGCCATGATTCTGAGACAGATGGCTTGGATAAAATAAAAAATTAGCTTGAGAATAGCAAAATTATCATGGCTTCTCATGATTTTCTGTGTATTTCTCTGTTAATCCTCCCCTAAGATTCTTCCTTTTACCTAGAAGTAATTTCATATTGTAGAAAAGGCAATTATGTCATTTGACTCTTGCACTCCTCCCTCTCTCTTTCTACAGGAGCAGATCCATGTGCCTGTCTACCACCCAACACCCAGCCAGGCCCGGCTGGCCACTCAGCTGACAGAAGAGGAGCAGGTCCGCATCGCCCAACGTATCGGACTCATCCAGCACCTCCCAAAGGGTGTATATGATCCGGGGCGGGATGGCTCTGAGAAGAAGATAAGAGAGTGAGTAGAAACCCTGGTTGGTGAGACTCAGAGAGAGGCTCCTTCACTGCAGTAATCTGTGTTTAAGCAGGGTGTTTGTATGGCCTTAAAAGACTTGAAGACTCAAACCTCAAAACATCCCCTGGATTATATACTTTGATTTATACTGCAACACAACTTGCTGTTGTCACATGCAAATGAATTCCCATCATATATCTAATGAAGAGTGTAAATTGACTGTATTTATATTTTAATGTGCTTCGTCTCAGATAAACCAATGTAGTTTTAAGCAGGCAAGCAACTAATATTTATCATTGATGATTTTTTTGGTTATTTTCTTAATTAATCAAGTAAATATCAAAAATGCCAAATGTTTGCCTTTTAGTGTAAATGGACCAAAAAAACCCTGCATATTGTCAGTCACTTGTACTCACTTTATTGACAAGGTTTTGGTCCTCAGACCTTCATCAGGAAATGTTCCTGCCTAGACACTTGACTGAAACCATTAAACAGCATTTAACATAGCTGCTGATTAATTTTCTGCTGATCAACTAAGCAATTAAGTGACTGATAATTATAGCTTTAGTGTCAAGTATGTGGTTTTATTTCTATTCTGCTATTTCCTGCATGTTTCTGCTGTCCACATCTTTACCTAACAAAACATAGTATTGAGTTAATAATGAATGTGTGTGTTCTCCTCTGCAGGTGCGTCATTTGTATGATGGACTTTGTGTACGGAGACCCCATCCGGTTCCTGCCCTGCATGCACATCTACCACATGGACTGTATAGACGACTGGCTGATGAGATCCTTCACATGTCCCTCCTGCATGGAGCCGGTGGACGCCGCGCTGCTTTCCTCCTATGAGACCAACTGACACACACACATGCACGCACACATGCCCACACACACCTGTGGACCAGACTGGACAAACACACAAACACACACGCACATACACATACATATACACATGTAATATGCACACAAATGGAAATACACAACTTCCATCTTACTAACCTTTATCCTGGATTAGTAAGGTGGTGATATCAAAACAGTGATGATGTAAAAGATTTAGGAAGAACTCTGTGTCTGTCTGTCTGTGTTTGTGTGTGTGTGTGTGTGTGCGTGCGTGCGTGCGTGTGTGTATGCATGTACAAGTTCCTCAGTTGGCCTGCTGGACAGGATTGCATCTGGGAAAGGACTGAAGGACTGAACAGAGTATTGGTGTTTGAGGCAAGCAGGAAGGAGCAAAAGATGAGAGGTGACAATGGGAGGCTGAGGATATGGGTGTAAAGGGGAAGTCAAGGAGAATCGATGGCCATTATCTGTTATGATTAAGAAATCTTTCAAAGATCCGCTTTTTATATACGCAAATGCACACATAAGCACGCAACCAGTCACACACTTCCTCTATTTACTCCCCAGCATTAAAATGAATTGTGACAGAATGCAGGAGGATATCTGCCGGCCATCATCTGGCTGCAGATTGTGCTTCCTGGACTGTTGAAGTCTGATTACAATAAACTACTGCAAGAAAAAGGTGAAGAGAGAAACAGCCTTCTGAAGATTGCAGGATCTGCCAGATGCTTGATGCATCTCCACACAGATACCTCTGCAAGAGGTTCCACATCTGCATCAGAAACTGCCACAGATGCAGATATCTGATTAAAGACTGCCAGAGGTGGACATCAGATTTAAGACTACGGACATCCGATGAATTCTGCAGACACAGGCCTCGAGTAGTCTGTATAGCTCTCTCATGAGAAACGATTGATTGATTGATTGATTGATTGATTGTCCTGTGGCTTTGTGAAATCTGTTCCATGTTTAGTTTTGTCAGTCAGCACAAGGGCTCTGTTGAACCAGTGTTTACCACAGACATGGCAAAAGGAAATGTGTGCTTTAGTCACTAATGTGATGTGTAGCTGGTAGACTATTGCTGTCAAGCTATCGACTCCTCATGACTCTCAGTCACTGTGAGATCTCAGATTATTGGCCAAAGCACAAAAATATGACTGTAGACTGATAAACAAACCATTTTACAAATCAGAGATATTTGCACTTCTTCATTGTGACAAGAGTCAAGAATATGTGTTCAGAAGTTATGTCAAAGTGAAGTACAGTATATGATTTTCTTCATCTGCATTCTCATGAACTTTATTGAAAGCAACAAATCTCTGTGGACCAGGAGTGGAAATGGAAGTTATTACTGGTGGCAATAACCACAAACTCCAATTTCAATCCTCAACAAAAGTCCACACCATAATAAAAAATACAATCAAGGTCAATCTTATTTAATGTGTTATAAAGCATAACTTCATTAAGCATACTTTCCTGTGACATATGGTCATTAAACCAGCTCTAGGGAAATATTTACACAATGGCAGGCACCGCCTTCAAGATGGATCTGGTCCTGTGTCAGTTCATACAAATGACATTTGTACCTAATGTAGTCAGAGTCAGTAGTTACACAATGCAGATAATGCATTTTTCAGTTTAAACAAGGTCTATTTCAATCAAAAAAAAAACTATGAAAATGATGTTTGTGCTAATTCACACATCATGTTGCTACACTTTTTTAAAATATCTATTGCCCAAGTCACCCAGTTTACTATTAAAGCACAAATAAATACAAATATTCTGTTATATTTTCCTTCTCCCTGCTAACTTCAGCATGTAAATGAGTCAGTAAGATGAAATATGCAGGAACATGGTAAACATACTCATCTGAGCTCCCCCTGCGTAATGGGCATGACTCAGATCTGACAGTTTGAAGGCATGCCTTTAGTGATCTGTGTGTGTGTGTGTGTGTTTCTACTTGGCTTTATAGCCTCTGTTTGTGTGTGTGTGTGTGTGTGTGTGTTTGAGAAAGACTGGGGGAGGCATTTTTGCACAGTAATTTAATCTACTTAACTCTTCATGTTGTACATTTTTCTCCATCAGTGGAGCTTCATGGCCTTAGGTTAAGTGTGAGTGAGGCTCAGAATCAGCTGCTAAAAAGTGGAGCAGAGTCCAGTTTATTACAAGAAACAAGAAGTTTAGATGGCAAATTCTTCTGGCACGCTGGCAGTCATTGTACATGTCATATCATGTTAAGATAAACTGTTAATAAACAAACAGTATTGTGGTGTTTGGACTGAATTTCTGTCTCGTCACCTGCTCCCTGGAGGGTTCCCACTGCCTTTATCTGCATTCCACAGCATTCCTGCGGTACAATGGATGACCGCTATGGATACAGTGAACATTTTGCAGAGCAGGAAAGGTTTTGATCTCAGTCTGGACCAAATCAAGGCTGGGTGGGACTGCAAATGCAAAGGAAACTAAGATGACCATGTCATTGTGTATGTGTGTGTATCTTTCATACAACAAAATAATTGGTTTAACTAAATCTACATAAGTATCCTAATCCTTATTCATGTGAAGACTAGCATTCTCCCAAAGCTTCATATTTTATGCTTTCTTCAATAAGGTGACGTTTTGTGGAGCTGCTTCATGGAACCGACTAGAGTTCCACTGAAAGGCTTTGAGGGATAAAATGTGTTCCCAAGAAAATGACTCATGTCCACACTGTTGGTTAAACCCTGCTCTTTTGATGAGGAAGCAGCTGCACAAAAATGCTGCCTCACCACATTTCAGATAGAGCTTTGCCTCCTAAGTTGATTCTTGGGAGAAACTTATTTATTTAAAATGTCCAAATTGACAGGAATGACAAGCGAGTGCTGTTTTCGGGTGGATTTTTTTTTTTTGTGCTTTAAGTACAGGATTGATCAGCAAAGTTTGCTCATACGTGAACTGGGTATGTGTGTTGTATGTTTGTGTATGGATGCTTGTTAGACCTTACCTTGTTTGTAAGCATAATTATGCATATGCTATGTACTACAGGCAAATAATAAATATACATTGCGACACAGCTGCCACTGGTTGTGATTTATTTCCTCTATAAACACTCGAAAGAAAATAATTGAAGGGCTTCCAGTTCATCACTGTCAATTAAGGAACCTGAATGTAAACGATAAGGCATCCAAGACAATGTCATCCAGAGTATGGTATAAATATGGTTACTGATTGCGCAATTATGTCATACATTCATTTTTATGTCACTGAAATCCAGTCACACAGAAAAGGCCTCTCTGAAAACAGAACTATACTCAGAAATATGAAGTTGGTTTTATCAAACTGGTAATTGCATGACCTACCTTGTCATTAACAGCTTCCTTTCCTTTTTTTTAAGTGTTACCCTATACTCTTGCTATTTCTGTATCAGGTTGGTACAACTTGCAAGCAAAATGTCTCTCATTTCTATGCCTTTTCCTTATTTGTATATTTAGTTATATTGTTTGCTGATTTTATTATGTATGATGTACTGTTGTTGTTTTATGTGTGTCTTGTAAGGTGTCCTTCAGTGCTTTGAAAGGCTCTATAAATAAAATGCATAATAATAATAATAATAATAATGATGATAATAATAATGATGATTATTGTTGTTATTATTGTTATTATTATTATTATAGTTTCCTAACTCAAGTGTAAAGCACATGTTGCTTAACAAAGAAAACCCAACAACAACAATGTATTTTACACAAGAGGCATAGATCACTGGTTTGCTCCATCTGGAGGGAATACTATAGTATTTATGTCAAAAGCAAGTGTTTTGACAAAGTACATCTGCTAACTCCAGCGTTTGGCTGAATAATGGCACTAAGTAGTGGTGCTTAAGCTACTGATTGAATTTTAGGCTAAGACAGCCCATGAGCTTAAATTGATGAAAATAATATTCTGGAATTATTCTAATACTTGAACAAATGACCAAAAGATTCAATTATCTCACTATGGCCATGCTCAACAGATAATATCAATTTACATTTAACAAACAATTAATTCATTATAGAAAGATTAAATGGCATAGACTTTTGAATTTAGGCTACAAGGAAACCTAACATACAGTGTCTGTTCTATGCTGAGATCATATTGCCCCCAAGAGGAACTGCTTCTTGAAGCAAGGTACCATAAAAGCACAAACACAATGCAAAACACAATACAATGTTCATGTGATGAAAAAGAAAAAAAAGTTTTTAAGCTGTTGACTGTTGAGCATGTGATGACTCACTTCCTTGAAGCGGCCTGACAGCAAGTGTGTCATCTGAAAATGTAGAAATGTACCTGACCTTGTGGTACTACTGTTGCGGGTAATGGTACAACCCTCTGGATACACAACAGAAACTCTCTAACACTTTGAGGGTTATACACACACATGCTCGTACATGCGCACACACATGCAAACACTGACATTTTGCTTACGATAGGAATAAACAAGGAAGTTGGGGGGGCGGGGGTTACACAAAAAATGTAAGAAAGCTTGGACAAATAGACTAGACAGACCTGCATAACTTCTGTGTGTTCATTGATGTTTATCCTGTTATTCTGACTAACTCTAATGTCATTGTTTTATTGTCTTCTACAAAACACATACACACACACACACACGCACACACACACAGATGACAATGGGGACAAGTAGGGATTTGTGTTACATTTTATTATGCTGTTTTCACATTTTTAGACACCTGATGCTTTGGCAATAATTGTAATTTCAATTCATGTTAATCAAGCAGCAGAGAAAGAAACAGAGTGATGATGAAGATGTGCCCCTCCATTTTGTCATCCTTGTTTTGTTCTCCAGAAGTGATGGCCAAAATATTGATAGCTCAGGACACAATTACATCCTTACACAATAACAATACAAGCTTAATCAACATAGCTGATAATGTGTCATAAAAACCTGAACATTACTTTATATTTTTAATATATTGTATAAGTTCATATGGAGAATATATATTGTAATCCTGGTGTGTTATATTGTTTTAGTTTCTGTAAAGATAGCAGCAGTGGTGCAACTTAAATATGTAATTTAAAAAAAAAAGTGTTACAGGTTTTTGGACACATAAATGTGCACACCAAAAGCAGCAACCATTTGTGGTTTACTATCTCAAACAGGGAGTGCATCACAAGCTCTACCTCCTGAACCACAGCTGCACCCCAAATGTCTGTTCATTTCAAACAGAAAATACTGTTTTGAGGTTATATAACAGTGTAAGGCTCTCTTTATACAACTCACACTATGAGGCTGCAGACAATATACCAAGCCAATAGTTTAATCGGTATACAAGAGAATATACGTGGCTCTCAGAATCCAAAAACTTTTCTGACCAAAATTATCATTATTATTATTGGTTAATGTTATTGAGTTGCATGCTTTTTATTTTTTGCGTCCAGAATGAGCTTTTTTTTTCTTCAAAATGTGTGTTTGGTCTCCTCTTTACCCACATTTGTATGCTGTCACTGTGCCTCTCTCTCCTCTCTCTCCTCTCCCTCTCTCCCTCAGTTGTTGAGTCTCTACGTTCTAGTACAACACTGTGGAACTGAACAGAACAAAACAGGGATTTTATAAAACAAAATATTGGCACAAAGGCATGAGCTGAAAGGCAGAAGCAAGAGAAAAAGGTGTCGATCATCATCTTTATCCTCCTCTTCCTCCTCCTGCTCTAGCCTGTGTGAGAGAAAACACATGGGTGGGTTTAAACACGTGTAGTGAAAGATAAGCGCAATAATACAGACATGTTATATGAAACATAACCGTTGTCTATCGCACACTCATCCATATACATTATAGAAAAAATAAACCTGATTATGTTTATTGCAATGAATGACCTTAAAGCGTTTTTAAGAATCATCTCACCCATGCTATAGAAATAGAGAACAGAAAGACTAGTTTGTGCTAAATCTAAATTTCTGACGTCAGACGCGTTGCATCAGTTATGTCTTTCAGCCAATCCGGGCACTATACAGCGAACTCGTCCTCAAATGACTCCCAGAGTAAATCCCATATATGGTTAACTCCTCCTTCCTCTTTTTTTTTCTGAAAACAACACCCTGCCCACCTCGTTCCCAGCCTCGCCCACAGGCCTGCACACTGGACTGGATTTCATTATTTCATTTGAAATAATATTTCCGGTTTCTTGAGGAAAATATCTCTCTTTTGAGGTGACTATAATTCATTTTCTCACTAAGTTAACCTTCTTTGACATTGTGTTTTGACACAGAGCTATAATAAGCAGAAGAAAACCACAGGGCATATGTGTAATTAAACACGCTTTTACACGTTTTTATGCATAAGAGGATGTAAATGATTCCAACTGCAACCGAAATATCGAGGCTTGTGTGGCGACAACTAAAATTGGCCTGTGACACATTCCGTGCAGGCTCCTGCTCGCCCGGGCTCAACAGATGTGATCACAGTCCTATGCGCTGCTATGTTTTCTGCAGTGCATCTTCAAAACAAAGTCTGACGTGGGACAGAGGCAGAGAGGAGGGTGTAGATAAAGACACCACACTGAAAGATGATCTTTATTCGTGTCTCCATATTTGCTAATGGACATGCACACAGTCAACAAATAAAGGTTATTATAAATGGTGAGCATGAGGTCATTCTCTGAGTTGAAATCTTTAAATTACAGTCCTGCTGTCAGTAATGATTATGTCCGAAATAAGTTGTGAAAGTGAACTACGCATATGCGCATATTAATATGCATCAATATAGCTAAATGTGTGGGCAAAACTCCTCATTTTAAGCCATAATAAAAAGTGTCTAGCTGAAACCCTTTTTTTAACACACACATTGCAAATAACCTACTAAAATATTCTTCAATATGTTTTCAGACAAAGCAGAATTACAACACTGACTTATATTAATACTTAAATTGTGGTACGGCACTGCAAAGAAGAAATATATATATATACATACATATATATGTGTGTGTATATGTATATAGATAGATATATAGATCGATCTATCTATATGTGTATATATATAAACTTGTGGTATATTGCATTTGATATGTTTGTTGATATTTGCATATTGTATATTTATTTGTAAAAACTTCTGTTGCTGCTCCTAAACTATGGAACGAGCTTCCTTTAAATATTAGACAAGCCTCCTCACTGTCCATTTTTAAAACTCGTCTTAAAACCCTTTTTTATTCCTTGACTTTCAACCCAGCATGAGACTCTGCTCCTGTTTTAGTGTTTTATGGATTGTTTGTTTTTTAATTATTGTTTTATTGTTTTGAATTTGTTTAGTATTTATTTCCTGTTAATTGTTTTATGATCATGTGTTGTTTTATCTATTTATGTACAGCACTTTGGTTCAGCTGTGGTTGTTATAAAGTGCTCTATAAATAAAGTTGAAGTTGAAGTTGAAGTAATCATCTGTCAGTGTAAGTAATTTTTTGTACTGCTTTGGCAATATAGATTTCTGCCAGTTCATGCCAATGAGGTTTATTTGAAATTGAAATTGAAAGGAGAAATAGATATTTAAAAAAATAAGATATAAGAAATAACAGAAATATAGAGAACAATAACAGCTTCAGTTTGATTAGAGCTGCAGGGCTCTCATTTCAATACACACGCGTATTGTCACTTATGGGAGCATATTAACTTGGCATTTATTTTTTACACACACACACACACACACACAGAGAGAGAGAGAGAGAGAGAGAGAGAGAGAGAGAGAGAGAGAGAGAGAGAGAGAGAGAGAGAGAGAGAGAGAGAGAGAGAGAGAGAGAGAGATAGAAGTGAAGGCTTTTACTTTCGATATCCTGGAAACTGAGTCGAGGCTAAAAACGTTTGGCCAATATACAGCCTGCACAGCAACAGCTCTAAAGTTCATTTAACCTAATGACGTGGTAGTTTATTCTGACTGTACATATTAACATATATCACAAATCAAAACATTACAGCATGCCACAACTACGCTTTCAGATGTATGGAAAATGATTCATTTCATTTAATACCTTGTCATACTGACACCACGAGTCGACTAACAGAGACACTGCAGTCAGAGAGCATAACATATAAGCATATGACAAAGTTCGGATTGAAAAGGCGGTTGGAAACGTAATATTACACTGAGTTTAGAAAAGGGCTCTATATATGAGTAGGCACTATATGAGTATATTCCTTGTCATACTGACACCACCTAACAGAGACACTGCAGTCAGAGAGCATAACATATAAGCATATGACAAAATTCGGATTGAAAAGGCGGTTGGAAACGTAATATGACACTGAGTTTAGAAAAGGGCTCTATATGGGTAGGCGCTATATGAGTATATTCCAGTTTGCTGGAGATATGCGGTAAATTATACCCACAAGGAAATAGCTGTAATTTACTGTGACGAACCGTTTGAGAAGTATAAAAACTGCAAATACTTCAGGCTAGAAACCATATTAAGAATAGTTTTAAATATGGTTATTGTTGTTTTAAATTCAGAATTTCATTTTCTTTATTATATAGTGATATTAACTTGTTGTCCTTATTGATTAAACTCATTTGATACCCTAACTGGCTGATTTTTAAATTGTCGGGCATACACAATAAACTATGCTTAGACTCAACTACAGTCTAGATTCGATAGTTTTTACACACAGCATATAGGAATTATTATTATAATAATTGCTAAATTTGGATATTGATAAGCTCATGAACATATATTAGAACTATTCTCAGGCGACATTTTTGCTGTGCCATGGAATAACAGAATAAAGGCTGCACGCACTAAAAAAGCACTAAGGCTGAATTCCTGAATTGTCGAAACTGTGACAAGTTATTAAAGTTATGGACATATTTTCATTCTACACATTATGACCAGATTAGAATGAAATACAGTTCATATTCAAATTAAATTATCCATATATACAATTTTACTTTTTGTGTTTATAGCTGGCACTTAAATGACGCACATGCATGAGCTCATGTTGGTACGTATGTGTTAGTTGTGTCCTGTAGTGTATTATCTGTGTTTAGTTTTTGTATAGTGACGTTGTTTTTTTAAATGATCATAATGCCACTGTCGTTAAATGTCACTAATGCCGTATTATTAAAATGTGTTGGCAATAAACACATGTTTTATTTGTACTACTCAGACTAATGCTTTTTTATTCAATTCAATTGATTATACTAAAGTATTTTGTATGTGTTTGAATTAGTAGTAATACTATACAGTCATAATCTTAATGTTATGCTGTAAAACACAATTACTAAATAATACTGTAAAGCGCAATGCAGTAACACATCGTAACAGTAAAGGTAGACCAGCAACTAACTAGTTACTACTGTAAAAATACAATACAATGTCTAACTGTTTACACAACTTCACACACATTACATTACTTTACACACATTTAGATTTCTTTTAAAGATGCAATTTTCTACCAGGCGGGTAATGGTAAGGTAATGATATACGATTTTCTAAAAGTGAGATTTATGGCTTATGGGCAGGAAACTATTTTACTTGACGACATTTTGACAATAAAAAACAAACAAACAAAACGACAAGCAAAACCAAACAATCATTTAGGCCACTCACTTAGCTCAGGTACTGGTCGATGAACGCGGCAGTGTCCGTCCTCTTGTAGTCATGAGCGAGCTGCCCGGCGGTCTCGCTGTGGGTGTTGGACTTTTTGGGGTCCGTGGTGAGTCCAATCAGCAACTTGACCACCTCCAGGTGTCCCTCTTTGGCTGCTAGGTGCAGCGGCAGGTTAACTTGTTTATCCACGAGGTTCACATCTGCCCCGTATTTCACCAGCACGCGCACGGTGTCTACAAATCCTTCGCGCGCTGCGTCGTGAGTCACGGTGAGACCACAGGCCGGGTCGTGCAGGTTTGGGTTTGCCCCTGCCTTAAGAAGAGCCTCAGCGACTGCTTCGTTTCCCAACATCACCACCTGCATAAAGGAAAGAGCGAGGAAGAAAATAAACGGGCGGGGAAGATTGAGGAGGAGGGAGGAGGAGAAGATGTGAAGGTGAGTATGTGAGTATGTGAGTTCCAGCATACTGTCATTTGACTTGAAATAAACTTTAATAGGGATGCGAGGGCTAGGGCCGTTAATTAGTAGAAATGTAGGTTTGTCGCTAATAAAGTTTATTGGAAGTGAGACCACCATTTTTAATGAATTCCTCTTATATGCACCAAGGGCATCTGAGAGGCTCCTGTCAAAGTGCTGAAGGTGTGCAGGAGATTTTACATTCATTTATTATATGTTTAACAACTGATAACAACATATAGGCAGGCCTACATGTTAGGCTTACAGTTAACCATCATACATGAAGGTCTGTAACACTTCAGCTTATATGCAAAAGAGACTGAGAAGGCATGAAGCTTTTTTACAACATTCAAACTAAATTATAGCAACATGTGAAAGGAGGTTATTGATCATTTTTAGACATTATTATTATTATTATATTAATATATTAATATATTATTATATATTAATAGTAGGCCTACTACTAATACTGGTAGAAGTTATCAATAAACAGTGAAATGCGCAAAAAATAGTTCACTGTATTATTATCATCATCATTATTGTTAGTAGTAGTAGCAGCAGCAGCAGTACTAGTAGTAGCTTAGTAGTAGTAATAGTAGTAGTAGTAGTAGTAGTATTAGTAGTAGAAGTACAGTAATACAATTATTGTGCAGCCTGTGGAATGAAAATAAATGTTTGGCCTGTGCAATTCAAGCAAGAACATGCTGCTACGTAGACAGGCCTCTAGCCACCATTTCCTCATCTCCACCATCTTGTTGTTTCTCTCACATACATACCTCATCTAACCCTCAAAGTAACATTTGATTTGTAACATGCTTTTTCTTTACTATAATAATCCTAAAATCGGCCTACTCTTTATATTTGAATAAGCTTGTTTTTTTCTCATGGTCATGTGGGAAAAAAGCTTTACTTGAACTGCATTCAGTTATGAAACTGATAGTAAAAAAAGGAAAATCTTATTGTTCCATTAAATAAAACACATATTTGTTCATAACAAGCCATCCATGTATTGCAATTCGACATTAAACAATTAATTAGGGTAAAACTACACATTTGAATACTATTTTTGCCAGGTATTTAGTTATTTGACTTAATGTGTCTAAATCAATAGCACAAAATCCAAGTTACTCTCTGCTACTTGTCTGCTTATTTCATTTGAGAACAATTTACATCTATCTACTTTAGACTATTTAATTTTATAAAATGATGAAAAAAGTGTACTAGATATTTTAACACAAAATATGCTTAGTCTTATTTCCTGTAAGCAGTACATGTGGACAATGGGAAGCTTAACAGGCTGCTGCCACACTACAGCCTGCAAAAAAATAGTAATAAAAAAACAATAAAACAAAGAACAAATACATTTTTCCCAAATTCACTTTGATAGAAACTAATGTGAAAGAGGTATATGTACCAACCTGCAGTGCAGTTCTGTTGAATTCATTAAATCCATTGACATCTGCTCCATTGTGCAGCAAAGTCTTTACTTTATCTAGTTTTCCACTGGCAGAAGCATTGCAGAGCTCATCTACTGAAGCCATTCTTATAAAAAAAAATATAAAAAGACAGGAGCCAAGATTTTTCACCAGCTGTGTGGAAAACTACAGTCCAGAATGGCAGTCTGCTTAGTTACAACCCATAGGCACCTCCCCTACTACCCTTACATCATACAGGGGCTTGAACTTCACACTTTTATACTGGCACTATAAAATAATGGGGGGGGGGGGGCGGGGGGGGGGGAAATAAAGACACCTAGTAGCCTACCTTATATTATTTCTGGGATAGGACATACCCAATTTATGTTGTTTTATGTATGTATGTTTTATGTTGTCAATTTATGTTTGTGTGTCATTTCATTTAAAAATAGTTTGTAATATTGACAGGTGAGGAACTAGAGAAGCTATTTTATTTTTTTCAAAAATATTTAGATCATAACTCAATAAATGCTCATGTTTCAGCTTCGCTACAATACAAAGACACTACACAATGATAAACACTCACTGCGCACATAACACCTGTGAGAACTAACGTAACCCAATGCAGCAGCTCTGCCAAAGATTCTGCTACAAATTCTACTTTTTACAACACCCTTGTGCAAACAAAAATTTTATATACCTACCTTTTATTTACCTATTTCTTTTTTTATTACTGAGGTCTTAACAGATGGTGTTGGTGGTGTACTGGAATATATTATAAAGGTGTTCCTAATAGTTTGCCCCCTTTTTAACTTTTACGCAACTCCATTCACAAAATTGGACATAATATATTCTACAGTATGATAGGCTACTTTATAGCATGATACTTTGGCACTTATACAGTTTATACAGCTTAAGTATGGCATAATGACTTTGAAGCTTTATCAGTCACACACACGGGTAATAAACGAAGTGCATTATATTGGAAGGTGCTCCCCCATGCTTTACTTTTTACTTTTACGCAGCTACATTTAAACATTTGGAGACGTATATTTTACACAATAATAGGATGCTGTACAAGATGATACTTTGGCACAGCAGCTTATATAGCCTCATTCTGGCATAGCCTAATGACTTTAGGGTTAATCAGGGTAATAGATGGTTCTGTGATGTGCGCACTTGAACTCCAAATTCAAGATTTTCTACTAGGGCACCTGTAGTGTTATACAAACAATTCAGCAAACACATCTACTTCATCTGTCAGATACTGTAGGCCTACTCAGTTTTTATTATGGTATTGTAGGTCATAATTATATCAGTATAATTCATCCAGTCTTGTGATCTGATACACTGTCTGTAACCTGGATAATGTTTAAAAAAACAAACAAACAACAAAACAAAAAAACCTAACTGCTAGCTTTGTGTGTTTATGTACAACCCCCCCCCCCCCTGCCCCCCTCTCTATATCTACAATCTCCAGCAGCAATATTTATTTACACTTGGCCATTTTTTTCTACACCTGCAACCACAAGCTTATTGTAACTATGGTAACATCAGCTTGAATGTATAGGGTTGATGTTAAAAGCTCTCACTTTAAATTAAATTTAGAAATGAAATGAGGTCATCAGGTGCCACCCTTTTTCCTACCGAGACGAGCACTTCAAAAAAAAAAAAGCAACACATACATATTGCATCAGATAAATAAATAGCCTCATGAATGGCTACATCTGCGCATAAGCTGGTATGAAAAATGTGATGTTACTCACGGTCACTTCCCGCTCATTTTCAAAGATGTTGCCAACATGTATTAAGTGCGCTTCATCATAGGATACCACCCTGTTATAATGTTCAAGCATTCAGTGGCTCAGAGCGACACCAGCGACACAGCATGGAGCACAATCACTGCGATAGAGACTACTTTCATTTTCAAAAACACACCGACCGAATTTAATGATGATCCTCCAGCATGAAACCACTGTCACATCGATGTCCGATTATATTTGTCTGACTCTCACACAGTCTAAATGCCCAAAATAAAGTGCATTGCCTTCTGACGAAATATCCATAACATCGCAAAAGATCGCTAATTTGAAGTGTAGATGAGCTTTGGGAAAGAGGATGTTTGTCCTCACAGTTTAGCTGATAGAAAAATATTTGAAAAACTTACCGAAAAAAATGAGATGGCTTGATTGGATGAGGAGTCAATAGGGGTAGGCGGGGAGCGTTTGAAAAGAAACCATTGGTGAAAACTAAAGCATGATGCTGTTACAAAGCAACTATGTTAAAGGTGCCCGCATTCATTTTTAGCCTGGAGAGATTTTATTCCAGTGAACAGTCACATTGTACCATGTTGATAAAAAAAATCAGTCTCTTCTGCTTAATCCATAATATAGTATATAATAATTATAATTTCCAGTAAAAAAAAAGAGGAGAGGATTTTTTTATTGTGTCATCGCTACTGTCAACACTTTCCTTTCCTCGTGCTGCCCTCTAGTGATGAGAGTTATTAACACCTCCAAGTCAGGTTTGGCAGCACTGGGGTCAGGTGTAAGGACGCACTGTATCCTCAAATAAGAAATGCATGCGCCACTTTTCACACATATAGTAAGACAACATGTACAATTTAACATGATTTATTACTCAGGCTTTTGTTTACTATGTCACGTGTATGTATATGTGGACAACATAGGCCAAAAAAGACAATGATAAGGTCAAATCAGGTCATTTCACTAAGGTGTGATAGGTCAATAACCTTTTAGGTATTCAACATGGTGTATATGTGGCTGTGCGTAAGGACACAAAGGTTGATATTATTTTGTGTTGTATTTTAATTATGGAGGTGGGCGCATGTGTCAACATGCGCATTCCTTATTGAATTGGTAGACTCATTTATTTGCACAAAAGCCAGACAGCACCTGTGTGCAAAAAGAAAATCGAAGTTTCTTCCTATTGCCCCTTGGCCCCAACCCTTTGCAAAAGTGTGCTGGTGTAAATGATACAAATCCATCATCTCCAAAAGACATAATGAGATTTAGACTGGTTCAAAGCAAATGTTTAGGCTATGGGCCCTATGTGTCCCCTAACCTGCCGTGCCGTATCCGATCAGATTGTGTCGAAGTCTGTCCCCTTTATGAGTTTGCCCTAACCCTTAACCTGCACCCAACCTGATCCTAGACAACAACCAGTTATTACTGCTACGGATCGATCTCTCTCTCTCTCTCTCTCTCTCTCTCTCTCTCTCTCTCTCTCTCTCTCTCTCTCTCTCTCTCCATCTCCATTATCATAATCATTGGCTTGATCCTCTTCTCCCTGGGTAATGTTTAATTTTTGCTACTTCTAAAGAGTTTGTGATGCATGTCATTCTTTGCTGAATGTGGAGTCAAGGTTATACATGCATATCCTGTCTTCGTTGGGCAAAGTTAGAACTAACTTTAAATTGAATTAACCATAGTATAGCATCACGTGTGAGGATTGGAAGTATAGTATGGATACACGTTTAGACGATTGTGTGTTACTTTGAAGTGCATTTGCACAGCTCGCCCTATATCACATTATAACTCTGGAGATATTTGGGACAAAATCACATCAAATCCGAGATTAAAAACTATGCGCTAGTTGTTATGGTGGTCGGGTGGTGAATGTATTTGGGGACAAAATATCCAGTCATGTTCCTCAAAGCGCTTGGGGGCTCTTTCATACCATCAACCATCAGACTGTATAACACCACAGCTCCCAGTAGCCTACCTCCTACTCCCACAAAGACACTGATGCTGTCCTTACTGTGTAAATCCCAGCAACATTGCGCACATGTATTTAATATCAGGATCTTCTGCATATTGCATGTATTGCAGATTTATTTACACAGAGACGGTTTACTGTACCCTGCCCACCACTATACTGCTGTCAATTTGAATTTCTCCCAAGGGGGATCAATAAAGATACATTTTATTTTATCTTATCTCATCTTATCTTATCTTATCTAATTGTAGCCTATTAATAATGAACAGAGATTGACACGACTCTTTAGTAATGTAGGAAATAGTAATATTGTCTTTTTTTTTGTGGCGAAAGCAACTTCAAAAAGTCCACTGTGAGTATCAACCTCATGTCCTCGGGTCGAGTTTTTTTTTTTTTTTTTTTTTTTTTACAGCATCTACGACCACTTTACGTCAGGCGTAAAGCAATGGACTAGCTGACAATAATAAGAGATAACTGAGCACTGTAACGCTTCTTTACTGAATTTTTACCTATCTGACGCCGTGAAATCCCGATAAAGCTCAGTATTTTCAATTTGCCAATCTCTCACTCGTCGCCACGTGTGAGAAAAAGTGTTTATTAGTTATTCAGTGTCCCTCTGTGAGGCGAGGAAAGCGACGGGAGCCAAGTGGAAGAAGAATCGCTTTTAGCCAGTCATTGCCATGGCCTCCGAGAGCGGCGATAACAACATGGATAGAGAGATGATTCTGGCTGACTTTCAGGTGTGTGTCTCTCCTGCACGTCCCCAAATATTACTCTCAGTAGTCAGTAATTTGTCTGCCGTGGTTGAATTGACTCAGGCTACTGTCAACAGCAGCACACACGACCTGTCTGGCGTCGTAAACAGCAGAGCAGTTTTCAGTAGCTAAGTTAGCACACCGAGCTAAGTCACTGACAGCCTGCTAACTGACTCTCAAGGCAACCGTGTAGCTGGGAGCTCGCTAACTACATACCAGATAAGACTTCCCCCAAAACTGTCAATCTAAACAGTAGGATAAATGGTGTGTTTTTTTTGGTTATTTTTTTTCTGTTGCAAGTTTGCTAGATTGAAAGCTAACGGTGATGTGGTTAGCTTAATGGAGGGGCTATTACGCCGCTCACGGCAACTTGTTTACACACTGTCAGGGTTTGTTTTCTCATCTTCGTCAGAAACGGTGTCTCCCCCTCGAAGATATTGGATTTCTAGCTCCCTTTGCAGGTATTTAGGGAAGTATTTTAATAGTGAAGAAACCCACATGATGCCATAATAGGCTTCTACTCTAATTTTTCTTTTTTAGTAATTTAGCATCCTGTTAATTTGGCTTCTCTGTTTACTTACATCAATATAAACCACAGGCCTTCTATTTTGTCCCCTCCCCTTATGGGTTTCTTACTGTAGGCTTGTGTTTTGGTAACATTTGACAGCAGGCCTAACCGGTGCAGGTTCTCCTCTCTTGCCTAATTGGCTTTGGATGCTATGGTGAGAGTGAATTTAAAACAACTTATCACACAGAGCATATTGAGGTTGTAGGGCACACATTTTAATTTATGCTACACTGGGATCTTTTTCTGCCACATTTTAAAATCGTGTATGGTGTCCTTACTTATCATACTGTTCTGCAATGCCAAGACATCGAGGGAGTCCTTTTTATTTCTGAGCTTTGTGGCATTGTGTAATATGATGTGGAGAGATCTGATTTTAAAGTATTATAACAGTAATAGGTAAAGTTACATTTACAGTTACAATTAGATGCTCTTCAAACAGGCACATGAGCCACCTAATATATGAATTAGGCCTACTATTTTTTGTGTAAACTCATGTTTTTGACACAAGCCAAACAAAAAGAAAATTCCACAGTGTGACCAATTTGTCAAACACAAAAAAGAAAGTCCAGAAACAAACGGAAAAGAAAGATGGGAGACTACCAGCAAATGACAATATATACAATACATACTATATGTTTTATGAGAAAACAAATAAAACAGAGAGAGCATTTATCACTTAGTGTTTACTGTGAGATGCAAGGCACTTTAAACCATCCTCACTTTTAAGCTAAAAAGTAAAATTCTTTCTTTAGCAGATGATTTTAACTAGGCACAATGCTGCTGTTTTTATATATCACCTGTAGCTAATAGATGACATAGATTGTTTTCCAAGTATTTTACAGCTCTGTATTACATGATATAGGTTGTAAACTTCTGAAAAAACACATTAAAGACACCACAAGCACTGATTCATTAAAACACTGATAAAACAGAACAATTTTATGATCAGTTTAAACATTTAGTCTTTGCATGAAATAAAGTCTACGTCAATGTGACAGTTCATCATTACTGGTGCCATTCTCCTGCTTTTTTTTGTGGTTGGCAGAGAAGTAACTTTGCACCCCTCCCTAAATACAATTATCTTATCCTTAGTTTCACTGCTGTTAAGTTTAAAGTAATGGTCATCACATAAATTAATAAACTCAACTGTGTGTAAACTGTGTTTACCTGACAATAGAGTTGTAGCATAATGTATATGCAAGTTGTATAGCATATATCACCTCTGATCACAAAAATTGACTGTATATCCACAGATACACATCAGTATATGTTTCAGTCTTTCATGTAAACTGTAATGTTACCTAAGCACAGGTGACTTTTGAACAAACACGTTCTTCATTTGGAGATGGCCTAGATAGTAATACATTGATTGGCCACACACACACACACACACACACACACAAACACAAACACACACAGATATGAAGCAAACCCACTAAGGCACGTTAAACTCTGTTAACAAGAAAAACCTGACTATCAGTGATCGCACAAATGACAGTTATGAGCTAGAGGGAGTAACAACTCCAGACGATGTTTATAAAACAGGTAAACACAGGTAGCTCCATGATGATGATGATGATGATGATCAGTGGTGAGAAAAGTGTTCATCTCTGATCATTTTACTGTTTTTCCCGATCATTTACTAAGCAATATTACAAAATAAAAATACTCTGTTACAGGTAATGGCAATTAAATCACTTAAGTGAAAGCAATGGCCCCAAAAGCAATGAGTATTACACCATTATATATTATATTACTAGATTATTATTACTGATACATTAATATATGAGGCGGAGGTAAGTGTTTCATATAGGCTACTGTATGTATATGTTTATGTATTGTGTGTATAATGTCATATGTATTGTATGTAATCTTACTCAATTGGTAATTAAAGCTGTCAAATAAATGTAAACTTGAGTTAAAAGTAAAATATTTCCCTCTGAATTGTATCTGAGTTGAAGTAGAAAGTAGAGAGTCAAGTGAAGTAGCTTAATACTAATACTAATTAAGTACCAAATATGAACATTGAATAAATACATTAATGTAGCCTACTTAGTCACAATCCACCATTGGTGGGTGGCTATACCCACCTACTGGGACACCACAACACCTGACAAATATCCACAATCCATCCAATAATATTTGGATCAAATTTAAAATGATTGAGAAGCTTTTCTGCAAAAACAAAATTGTGTGAACAGTTGGTAAGAAATTCACAAATTAAAACCTCATGTGTTTATTCACATGTTTTCAATCTTCTTGTGGGGAAACAGAGCAGCAGTTGCATCATCAACTCCTAAACCTGCCTCATGGCCAAACTGCATATTGTCTTATTTGGGAACCTTTGCATAGTTTCTCAAATAATTTCACGACTCAAGAAATCAAGGTTGCTCACCTAAAATCATCAGTCTTTAAGGGCCTGATTTACTAGAGGTTTGCGTGTGACAAAAAAATACAGTAAAATATGTTGTTTAGCACACGCATTGTGATTTACCAAAGCTGAAGGTAATTTTGCTAATGGTAACTGCGTCTATAAATAATACCAGGTAGCAGGTATTAACTATCTGCGCACTGTGGAGACGAGGAGACGGAGGCACAATGACAGAATACGCACAGGACAGATTTTTTCTACCCTTGTTAATATTTTTGGAGTGGAATGTTTTTGGTTTTACTAACATCATTGACTTTGTCACAAATAATCTCCCATATGTCGGTTTTTCTGGTAATATTTGTTTTTGTTATAACTCAATATATTTGTTAACCTCTTCCACTAGAACCTGATCACATTTCATTTTGCACTTGCAGCTTTCTGCTCGTCCAAACTCTCCTTTAAGACACAAAACCCTCATTTAAATACTGCTGTCTCCACCCTGTTGCACCTGTTTTCAGTAGTAAATGTAGTAGTAAATCAGGCCCTAAGTGTTTTGGTCTTTGGGATGGGAATACATCGTATTTCCACAGGGAGGAAAACCTCTGCTGTTTAAGACCAATAAATACAAACCATCAGCTCTGCACATGTTTTGAGCAACTTTCTGAATTTCCAGGCCTTTCTGGTGAGGAGGGAGAACAGTTTTCTAACGCTGCTGGTATCAAAACTGTAATTTGTGTTAGTTACACAAACGGAAGGATTAGGTCAAAAAAGACACAATGCCCGTGGCTTTGGATTGTTTGCATTATCACATTTCAGGAACAATACAAAAAGACAGATTTAAGATATCAGAAATGCTGTAGTTGGAACTGTTGAATCCTGACCTATTTTGCAGTATTGAAATCCTTTATTGTTATGAAAGACTTTACTATTTTGAAGACCAAGGTATCAGTTTTCCACACAATACAACTTCCAGCTGTTAAATATTGCCATTTACTCCTACTAGTATCGTAATGTGTTTTCATGAACCTGTTATTGTTGATTTAATTCTTTATGTTCTGATTTGTTGTGAAGTGTATTTTTATGTACAGACAGATGATAATCTTTCATAAAAGAAACTGCAGCATGATCTCATACAATGCATTTGACCTCATTCTCTCTTGTTTTTTCCTTTTACAGGCTTGCACTGGAATCGACAACATTGCAGAGGCAATCACTCTGTTAGAGCTTAATAACTGGGATTTAGTGGTAAGTTCATTATCTGCAGGCTTTGCTCTTTGACAGACAGGGAGGAGGTCATCTAGACTGCCATTTCAAGAGGGCAGTTTACATCCAATAACAGTCACTTTATTATTTCTTCAGTTTACCCAGTATGTGTGTTTTATTAAGCAGACAGCACCTTGGCAGGACCGGCACCCTTAATGCTGTGACTTTGCGGGAGACAATGGGCCTCATGCTGAAAAAGCATTTTCGTCTTTTAATCCTAAAACTCTCCGACTTTTCTCTGTGCAGTTTGCTTGTACGAGTGTTGCAAGTCCGATTCAACATACTCTCTAAACTGCCTAAACTTGTTGTAAATTGCTTGTTTCAGCCTGATGAATGCCACCTGTTCATGAGGAGGTGTGAGTTCTTGAGATATGATCATTAGCATAATTCACACCCTTAAAATAACCATATAAGGCTCCATGCTCTGCTCCCTTTGAGGGTTTCATTCATAAACAGTTCCTAAAGAGTAAAAACACTGCACGCTGCTTCAAGTGCTGTTTTCAGAAATAAGTAGGAAAGAGACAACAAAGAAGTGACAGACCTGAAACAATTACAATATATAAATCCAGCTGACATGTCTTCAGCTCTACACTGTGACAGAAACAAAGAGGCAATGCCTTGATGTTAAGTTAGATGCTAAAAAACATCTTTCCAAAACAAAGCTCTCTGTGATGAGAGGAGGTCATGTGGCAGGTGCAGATATATTAGAGGAGAATATTATAGCTCACAGGTGACGTTAAATGGTCAACTGCCACACAAGATGATACCGGACAGAGACCTGCAGAGAGACACAGTGCCAGTTGTTGCAGTGAGAGAAGTTTCCTAGCAACCAGGCCTACTGAAATGTAGAAGTTGCTTTGCCAAAATATGGCATAAATCATAAAATGAAAAAAACCCTTTTCAGTAAATTGGCAGCCATGATGATGAAAATATGGTAAACAAAACATAATGTTATATAATACTTTTTTGTTGTTGTTAATTTCAGTATCACATTTAAACTTAATTGAATTCAGACTAGGACATTGTAGTTGCTAGTCAAACAAGTTTCTCCCCAGTGAAGAAAGGCAAAGATGATTTGACACATACGACAGGTCTGGACCAGTCATGAATTACGTTTGTACCTAAGAGAGCATTCAAAGTATGAGGACATTGATAAATACCACAAATGTCTTGAAATCATTTGTACATGCATTTTAAGAACAAATCTGTTCTTATGAGTGCTTCTTACACAATGCCCATTGTGTCCAGAGGAGTGTGGCAGAGTGAATATTGACGTGAGAGACCCTCTGAGAAATAATGTGTCCTGCCAGGTTTGGATTAACTCATGATGAGTCTGAAAAACAAGGAGCCCTTTACTGCAAAGTGCATATTGGAAGGGGTCAGTCTATATTTAGACTGATGCTGGCAGTTCAAAGCAGGAAGCTAAAGCAGTCCAAGCAGTGGCAGGACAGACGGTGGGGCCCAGACTCACTGCACTTGTATATCTGATGACTTGCAGTTCTTCTGCAGTACTTGGTTCTGTAAATTTTTGTAAACATCGACAAAAGCTGGGTATGAGCGGGGAAGCGAGATGGTGAAAAAGTATTAAAGGGAAACTGTTCTTGAGCATTGATTGCCACAGGAAATGATTTAGCAAAGCAGGACGTTGTTTAATCCAGTGGATACCAAATACACAAAACACACACTTCTGCAGTACAATCCACTTCTCCACTGCCCATCTGTATTTAGGGTATGAAGGGTCAGTGTGTCATAGTTTTTACCCCTATATCGCTAAATACACTGTTCGATCTCAATTGTGAATTTGTCAAAACCCCACTATCCTAGCTGCTCATTCGCTTCCTTTGGTCTGAATTCCTGTTGTTGTTTACCAATGAAATCCCAAACAATTCTTACAGCATGACAAGGAGTTTTATCTTGTTACAAATGTCCTGCAAATATCTCCTTGGATACGAAGTACGAACGGTTAATTAGTTTGCTTTTCAGTTTTAATATAAAAGCCATACATTTGTTTTTTTTGCTATTGTATAGTTCCTTCATTCAATACAAAAAAGAATAGGGGGAGATGATGATACCAGCACATATCAGCTATCTTTAGTTTGTGCTTGTTTTGCAGTGAAGGATAGTGAGTGTTCGAGAGAAATCCTTTCAATTGTCCATTCAAACAAAAGCTCTGTGCAAGCTAAAAGTGGTCACTGTCATGTTTTTCAGCTCTCTTTGTGCCCATCAGCCACCCACCTTGAATATTCCATAATTCTCTGTCATATTTGACTGTTTTAGAGTGAAACCTCACTGCCAGCAAATGTCACACACTCCTTGTCAATCTGATGAGAATTATGTTATAGAGTCAACCAAAATATTGTTGAGTTTTTTTTAAATAAAGGATAACCTAAGACCCAACCAGTCACAGTTGTAGGTCATCAGCCATCATTTAGAGGTCTCTTTTAGACTAAAAAGAAAAATTCTCATAGTGGAAGATGTTTCTTGGACATTGTCAAAAGGACAAAAAAGGCAACTGTTCAGGATTTTATGACATTTGAGTGCCATAATGCTCATTTAACTAATAATATCATATCAGCATTTAAAACAGATTGTTTTTAAGGGTGAGGTTTATGACTGTGGTGAATACATATCTGATAATATAGCAGGATTGTGTTAATATAGCAATGGAATGTGGTTCTTCCAATTACTGTCAAAATACCCTTTCTAAACAAAATGTGCTGCACAACATCCAGTCTCTTTGACATTGTATTTGAAGCGAAACAGTATTGGTTAGTGTTTTTCATTTTTTATGATTAAAAATGAGATAGGGTGAACTTTACTGATCCCAGAGCAGAGTCAACTATTTTCAATAACTAAGATTTGTACATTGATACATTACAGTAACTACAACAAGAACATGGTGTCTATTGCGTTGTATAATTGACTTCCTCTTTCATTACAGGCAGCCATCAATGGAGTGATACCACAGGAGAATGGGATCTTGCAGAGGTAATAACCACATTGCCACATTCACTGAAAATCAGACAGAAAAGTATCATGGGACCTTATAATAGTGAATGAATGCCAACACACTTGCAGCCATGTTAGGTATGTGATGTTTAGAGCCATTGTGTCCTAACATTGTCATGGGGAAAAAGGAAGGGATATTTTTAATAGTTGTTAAGGGAGTGGATACCAGCCTTGTTTGTTTCCCTGAAGAACAAGCAGGCATAGTGACACATGCACCTATCATAATTACAGCAGGTATCATTTTTCAACATTATAGAAGAGATGAGAATTAGTTTTTCTGTATCATCTGCTTCCACGATGAAATAGCATTTCAATATTAAATCTTAAAGTTAGTGTTTTTGTTAATACTTTTCCAGCAGATGACACCAACATGGATGCTACTGAGCTGGAGGTTATTGCTCCTGCTATGATTTCAGTTCTGCTGATAGAGGCATAATATAAAAGACACTGCAACTGCAAGGAAGCTTTCTGCCAAGAGTGGAGTTGTACACAGTTTCTGAATAGAAAAGGTTTCTCTAAGAAGCTTTGTGCCCCTCACACTACTTCAACGGTTAGTTGACACTCATGAATGCACTGAGCTGATCCGAACCCACTCAAACTGGAGACGTTCTGTTAAACCGTTTTATTTTGTGTACACACTTGCGTGCATGTACGCGCATGCACGCATGTGCTGCAGTGTGGTTCAGGCCCTTAGGCCATGAGAATATTGCTGGTCTTTCGAAGAGCGCACATTGCTATGAATGGAGGCTGGCTGGCAGCGTGACCGGCAGCCAACACATTTACTAAGTGGCTGGCACTGGTATGAGTAGGCTGGCATTGCCCAGTAAACAGACTCTGATGACGTGACCTGAGCTGGAGCCAGTTGAAGGCTACGCCAAAGCTCCTGTCTAAAATGCATTTCCCTCCTCCCTTGTGTCCTCTTTAGTGAGCAGGTTGAGAATTATAAGAAGCCTGCTTGTTGATCAGTAACCAAAACTCCTCTGGCCATCAAAAAATATTTCCTGGTACTTACCAAAAATACTGAATCCTCTGTTGAACTCTGTCTCTGCTCTGGCAGTTTTTCTGTGGGTGAAGGACTCAGCAGTTTTTTTGCTTTGGGATATTTCCTGGACTGCACAGGAGAACAATGCCATCTAGATGTAGGGCAGCATGGGACTATGCTCACACTGCAACAATAAACAATTTAACGGCCTTCAGTGTTACTGTGCCAAGTTTAGGTGAAAGTGCACTCAAGATCTCGCCTACTTCTTGTTAGAGTTCATGCCATATGTTTTCTGGGTTTTTTTAGATTATTTAAAGAGTACTATTTGCATTTTTTAACTTTATTGAAGTTATATTTTGTGCCAAATGCTACTTTGTTACTACCATGTCCATTCCACATATTTCCACAGTCATGTCAAATCTGTATTACTGCACGCAGACATACAAAAAGATTTTTTTTCCAGCATGGCTGTTTAGAGCTTTCAGATGGTTTTCAGATGCTTTCATGTCACAAAGAGGAATTGATTTTTGTTTTCACATCCATTAACTGGCACACATGGCATCTAATCAGATAATTTAATGTCTGTGTGATCCATTCACCCTTGAACCATATTGCATTTTATATTTTTCTGACATTATCTCAGACCAGATCAGTATTGAGTTCAGTATGTAATTACTCAACACTGGTTTTACTTACTTTTTTTGGGAAAGATTTGTATCTTGTGGAGGAGACCGTTATAATGTGTTACCATTTAGATGGGTTAATTTCTCACATTATTATTCCATTCTATTTGCTGAAATCTTGTGGCTGTTGACAGTCAACCTACGCCTCAGGACAGTGGCCCCTCTAATGTAGTCGGCCAAATAAAATACAAGCCTTGTTAAAAATCCTGAGTCTGGCAGTCTGTTCATGCAAGACAGTTGCTGCTTACACTTCAAGGAACAAAGGGCACGCTTTGTTCATGGTCAGGAGGAAAAAGACATCATTTACTGTGTTGTGTGAAACGTGGGTCATTCACTGAGCGAGCAGCAAAGCGAGAATAAGCAGAGAAGTTGGGAGGGAAATATGTGTTTATATTCAATACGTTTCAGGTTACAAGATAAACATGGGGATGACGAAAAGTTTGACGTAGCCACAAATATCTTCATGATCTTCAATGAAAAACCTGACACTTGGCAATCAATTCTCCACACCATTAGTAACCTTGTCACCTCTCCACAGTAACTTTTCCAGTGAGGCGAGCCAGGCCAGCATGTACGGACCTCCAAGCCAATCAGAAGCAGCCGATGCAGCAGCAGGAGGCTCAATTCCTCCCCCCTCCTCTTCGTCTTCGTCCTCCTCTCCTCCATCATCCTCGACTTCAGCTTTTTGCCCCGTCAACTCCTCCTCCTCCCGACACATTGTAGAGCGTCAGTCCCGGATGCTCAACTTCAGGGTGGAGTACAGACAGCGCACTGTAGAGCTGGTGTTGGAGGAAAGCAGCTCAGTCGGTGAGCGTTACACACACACACACACACATACTCTGATGTACAAAATGTGTCGACACACACATACAGCAAACATGTTTGGATACAGCCTTGTGATGCATAAAAGTTATTTTTTCTGTCCATGTCACAGGAGAAATCAAACAAATCCTTGAGACAGAGCTTGGGGTTCCAGTGTCCAAAATGCAGCTGAAGGGATGGAAGAGTGGAGATGTATCTGATAGTGTGAGTTAATAGCCCACACAAATGAAAGTGAAAAAACACATTTGAGGGTTAAGAAGAGAAGAATAACACTGGTGATACGAGCTAAATCTTTTCTTCCTTTTGCGTTTTTATTATTATTTTTGTTTTGAAATTAATTTGTTCCTGGTGTCTTTAATATTTTAGATATAATTTCATAATTTAGAAATGTTGTCAGTGCAGATGCCGCACATTGATAATTGCTTGTAAACGTCTTTTTTTGGGTTTATATGGGATATAGCAGATTTCATGATCATCATGATTTTGACACCATTATCTAAAATGCAATAAAGACCCATGAGTGCCTTGTTTTTATAACATCTAAGGCCAAGTAGAAATCCTAGTCCTGGCTGTCAAAGCTCAGGTCACCAAGCTCCATTAGGTAAACAGACCTTACCTACTCCACAATTATATTTAGGAATTTAGAATACATTTCCAACTATAAGACAGTAGTGCATAGTGAGAAGCGTGGTTTACGTTATGGTTTAATCAGGAGATGTGACCATTTTTAGAGCTAGTAGCTGACCAGTCCAAATTTACTGAGTCCAAAGTTAGCTTAAAAACGTCAATATCTCCACAGCTGTATTTGATGTTGTGTGCATCTCTGTGTGTAATCAGACGGTGCTGCGAAGTTTACACCTGCCCAAGAATATCAGCCTGTATGTCCTGACCCCAGACATTGCTCCTACTGCCAGCACCAGCACCAGCACCAGCACCAGCAAAAACAGGTATTCATCTTTGCACTCTCTCACTCTCATATGTCAACACAAATAAATTCTCCCCATCCCGGTACATCTACATTATGAAGTACTACCGGTGGTGGTGTGAGCGTAGTACCTAATAGTGAACACCAGGTGGAGGTCTGTGACCAGTAAAGTAGAAGATGTCTAAAGAAACCTGCCAGCAAATACCATTTTCACTGGTATATTAAGAGACATTTGACCTACCGGCTCACTTTCATTTTCTCACATCCATTGTGACATTTTGAAAGGAACATCTATTGCTGCAATCTCTGTGTGTAAATAATCATTTTCTCTCCCTTCTTTGTATCTTTCAGTCTGACATTGTTGCTTGTTAAAGGTTGTTTAACAGACAGTGTTGATGATATCCAAACTACATATCTATTATTTATGCCTTGTTTCCAAAGTATACCGGTCTGTCACATTAGTGTGAGTACCCTGTGACAATAGTAATCCGGTGAGAGAGATTTATTTAGCCAGCGTTCTCTCTCCATCCAGAGGTTTTTCTGATAGTCTTGGAAAAATGCATGACAGTATTAACAACCTTTCCTGCTGAAATGTCAGACAGCTCAATTTAAAGTCATAGCAGTAATACAATCACAGCTGGCAGCTGAATGTGCAGTCGTCCTTTCATCAGTGTAAGGAAACATCATCCAAGTGAGAATATCTAACTCTAATGGTGACAGTCCTCCCTTTATAACGACTTATTACTCAAAGTTGACTACAACTTCTCTTATTTAAGAATAAGAGGATTGGGCAATTAAAAACAGGTAAATGTATGTATGAGATGATTTTTGTCATATGTATGAATGGTTGGAGAACTTGAGAGTTTTTTGTGTTTATGGTTCGGTGTGTATGTTTGATGGATGTCATTGTCCTTGGAGTCACAATATGTCTGGATTACAGACATTGTGAGGTCCAGAGAGGGAGATAAGGATGTGAAATGCTTCACCTGCAATTATTAAAAGTCTGGTTCATAATAATAGAGCCAGTACTGATCATTAATCAGCCTCGCTCTGAGGATATTAGTGTCTATGAGGAATTGAAGATCAAATCAGCAGACAATTAAACCTTTAAATAAATCACAGTAAAAAGTTATGTACTGTAACAATGTGAAAATAGTTGAACTGTTTTATGAGATATTTGAGACACCTGATGCTGATCCTGTCAGATTGGCTTCACTTGCATTAGAGTTAAGAACAAAATACTCAGCAGAGTCTAGTGCCTATTTGTCAAGCAAAGCATTACCATTATCACAATGCCTTTTCAAAAATTAAACAACAGGGAGCCTCTTAAAAGCGTCTTTGTGTTCTCCTTTACTGTAGTAGTAATTTGTTGTCAGCTAAAATATATTTATTAAAAACACAGCTTGAATCTAAACAAGCATTTTAATAATACATTTTTAAAATGTTTAGAAAATATATGAAGTATTTCTTATGACTGCTAATTTCATTGTTTCTCTCTGAATTGTTTATAAAATTGACCTTTAACCTAAAAAATTACCAATTAAAAAAAAGATCATGGAGTAAGATCTTCTGACTAATTTAAGTTGCTTTTCTCCCTTCACTTACATGGTCTTTATCAGTCAGATATGCTTGTAGTCTCACATGAAATGGCCCTGGTTTGTTTTGTTGACAGTGGATTTAAGATAAAAATTGTATTGTAACTCCCCCCACATTTCCTCATGATAGCAGCCAAGAAAGCATCCGCATGTCATCAGAACATTTGTAAAAGAATTCATTTGGCAGTTTGCCGCTTTGCCTGCTAGTTAGGCTAAGTGGTAGTTATATTGTGTTGGCAGCTAATGGCCCTCATCCCCTCAGTCTTCCCTCCCTCTCTCTCTCCTCTGCCTCTCCTCATCTTCTCACTCCCCCATGAACTGCTGTGTCTTTTTAGCAGCACCGTTGCCATTTCTCAAAGTGTTATCGATATCATTTTGGGTGTCAGGAGCTCATTATTCTTTGTCAGCTATTTTGATGGAGGACAGTCGGGGCTGAATGGAGTGGATCTGCGTCTGTGTGTATGCACATTCGTTTATGTATAAATTAGTGTGTGTATGGTGACCCTGCTGTCACACTGGGAGAAGATAGGTGACAGATCAGAGAAGGGAGAAGCAGCCCCCTGTAATGCAACCAGACAAGCTGTTAGCATGCAGTAAAAATAACTGATCACACCTCATATCCATAGTACACACAATTTGTGTGTAGTGTGTGCAAATTTGTTTCATAGACAGAGCTCAACCTAAATTTGCTGTTAGGGAAGCAAACTTTATCACTGCCATACTAACTTAAGGTACTAATATATAAGGGTAAAGTGAACTCGTCCGATGTTGGTACTTACTACTGCACAATTATTGCAAACATGATCAAATCAAATAATCTCACTTAATAATAATGTTAATTTGTCACAATTAATCACATCTGTATGCTTCTTGCCAGAAAACCATATTACTTTATTGTTCTTTTGTTTCTTAAATGTACTGTATTTTAACTTTAGTATCATTCAAAGCAAGGGCACATACACAGTCTCCCTCTGTTGTCGCCTTTATATAAAACAAAATCAAATTTATTTTGGAAGCACACCTTCGAGAAAGTTAAGAAAAACTGCAAAATATTTTTGCTTGTGTGTTTAATTTAAGACATACTGTATCTCCAAAAGACGGGTTGTGGTGTCCTGCCTTTTAATTTTGAACAGTCCAATTTACAACAACAGAGTCACAGATACTGTTATGTCCATGGTGTCAATTAAAAAAAAAAGTTACAAGAAAACCCCTCACTGCATAAGCTAACATGCCAACATGTAGTCTATCTATTTTTCCCCATGCCATCTGCTTCTCTCCTCTACTGACACAATATGATTCAGCTAGCTAGCATTAAAAAAATAGTTTTCTCACCATCAGAAAGTCTCATTATGTGGGTTGCATTGTCTAGCCAGTAGCATACAGATGATATTTGTGTTAGACGCAAAGTCAATTATAATTAAATCAACTTTACACTGTGTTTGTGGCAGTATCATAAGAGACATTAAAACGGACTGCACTGCATGACACTATTAACTCAATGAGACATAAATATTATTTATGACACTCTGCTTAATTGTACATAATATACTTTTATTTAACAGTGCGGTTACAGAATTTACAGACTGTGGTTTAGGATCTGTGAGTGAATGTGATGGTAATTCGTAACCAAAGTATGAAACAGATAAACATCTTCAAGAGTAAGAATGTATTAGGGATGTCCCGATATGACTTTTTCACTTCCGATACGATACCGATATTGTAGCCTTGAGTATTGGCCGATACCGATATCAATACGATACGATATAGGCACGAATCATACATATATTTATTCCTTATTTTGTTGTGTGGAATGTTAGAAAAGACTTGATAAAGTGATGTTACTGTTACTGTTACTGATGTTGTAGTGATATAACAGAAAACAATAGTCAGCAACAGTAGGTATAGGAAAAACTGACCCATTTATTATTAACCAATTGGTTACATAAATTTTAACCTTCAACATAAATAAAAGAGTATTACCTCAACAAATCCAATAAAAACAAAATGTTATATTTAAAGTGCAAAATAACCACTGGTTACCAACATCATTATACAATTGAATAGAATAAATTAAATTTTAAAGTGCAAACAATTCAAGTTCACTCCAGTTATTTTTTTTTACTGTCAGCATATGTTGGAAACAACTGTGGGCAGGGACAAAAACAACAACAACAACACAATATTGTCCACTGTCCAACTGCTCTAAGTTAAGAGTTCACACAGCTCCAGTTTCACTGACTGACTGTGCCCAAAACAATGTAGTAATTACTCTTAGTCTTCAACGAAGAATAGAGTGTAAACACAATAAACATATCACTCTAATAACAAGAGCATAAAACAAATAATAATCAGTCAGTGCTGACTACCCTTACAGAAGTCCGAGCATAATGTGGAGATTTTTTTTAAGAAGATAAGCATTTCAGCATTCTGTGCTGTCAGCCTGCTCCTGTGCTCCTCAATGATAATTGACGCTGTGCTGAAGAGTCTTTCACTCTCCACACTCGTGCGCCTGACAAATGTTGCATTTAGCTGCAACGTCTTTGTCCGAGTTTACAGTAAAATACTTCCACACAGCCGACATCACTACACCTTGCTGCAGGCACACACGTTGTCGTTGTTGTGATCACGTGGGCTGTGCATGCTGGATCAGAGACGCTCTTCTTCCGCGGCCGGCACCAACGTTAATTAAGGGGCATAACCGCTACCTACTGTGTTGGAGAGTGATCAAACCAGAGTCACCTATTATTATAGAAGTGCTGGAGCGGTAAATGGACAGCTTATATCGGAGCGTTTATATCGGAGTTTTTAGATTCAGTCCGATAAAATCCGATATTCACTTTTTTGGCTGATATCGGACTGATTTCCGATATCAATATCGGATCGGGACATCCCTAGAATGTATACATTTTTATCACACTGTTTTAGTAGCCAGAACATCACTAAAGGTTGTGTTGTGGTGGCTATTTTCCAAGATCTTAACCATCATTCTCGGGTTAAAGGATTACCTTTAATTCTATATTTTAAATGTGATTAATGAATTAGATTTAGATTAGAACTTTCTCCATTTTTGAAGTACATTTGTTAGTGTGTTGTTGTAGTTTATCTAAAAAGGCAGTTACCCGCCAAAATGTAATTTCACAATATTTATTTGCACCAAATTGTTTCTGACTAAAAATGCAAATGTCCCATAATAGTAATATCACTGGCAATTACTTTGTAGAGCTTGTCTTATGCAGTACACACATCTAAACCAAACAGACTGATTAAATAGCGCTGAACTGTCATTATGATCCCGCTGAGTAAACTCCTCTTAGTTGTCTTGTTTGATTAGAAATAAATCTTGAGGCTTTGGGAGATTTTCCTTTGAGCACCAATCCATCTCAGGTAGTTATTTAGTTAGCGATATAATGTGCAGTTAGTACTGCAGTGGTAAAGCCTGGTCTAAAGAAGGTTTTTCTCTGTGGCCACGTTGATGACTGCCTGTGAATACAAGAGGGTGCTGAGGAGGAGCTAATCTCCTGCATAAATGATGAAGGCCTGATGAATATTTCAATGGAGCCTGTTTCCTTCCTCGTTTATTCTCCGCTCCAGCTCTCAGGAAGCGTGCTTGCCAACGAAAGGTTATTTTAAGTTGAACTTAATTTGAAATTTGAAATTGCAAAAATGATTCATTAGGATTTGTGTTTTTATTGCAGCTTCCCACCTCTCCCTTTGTGTGTTAGCTATCTAGTAGCAGATACCCAGATGCTTTAGGGAGGCAGCTAGCTAGCTGGCTGGCTAAAGCCCTGATGGATAGTATCTAACAGTTAGCATGCTGATTGGGACAAGATGGCAGACCAAAACAGAGCACAGCGTGAACGGTTTCATATTCTTCTGCTTTGTTGTGGATGCAGAATGTGGAGGAGGTAAGAAGACCTTGTGTGAGCTTCATGACCTCCTCTGTACATATTAGAGGCAAGATGGTCAGTCAGCATGTAATCTCCTGGCCAGTGTTTGTATGTGTCTCTAATTTGAAACACACCCTGCAGGTTAGCGACTATGTATGAGTGTATGAGAGGTTAGGTGAGACGTGTGTGTATGGGTATTTGTGTTTTGCAGGCACATGTCACATTGTGTTTGTGCGTGCGTGCGTGTGTGTCTGTGTCTGGCAGTGCTAGTTTAATAAGGTCTAGAGTCTGCTCTGTGCCGCGGGGACTCGCAGCTTAGGCGATGGGCTTACCTCAGAATGAAACCAATCTGTTTAGACTGCTCTTCTCCCCTGCAAAACGCTCCATTTTCTCTGTCCATAAAGTTAAATGACATTTTCCTCCCGGCACCCTTGTGCCATGTCAAGTACCTCCAGAGATGCTGCAGGCCGACCTAGATGTCACAGAGTGTGTGTGTTGAGTGAGAAGGAGACCTCTGGAGGCAGAAGCAAACACTGAGACATCCACATTTCAACCCTGTACTGTTTGGGGGTGAGGGGGGGGCTGCTTCTTTCAGAAAACGGCAGCTTTGAAAACATTAGTGGTAAACGCAATCGAGACGGAGGGATATTATTCTTGAAACATGGGTGTTCTGTTTATATATGAAGCAGCAGGCCTCTTCAAACAGATGGGAAATTACAAGACAATGACTCATTATGAACGGCAGTCTTTTTCCCCTCTGAATGCATTTGATATTTTGAGTGGCTATATTTGTACTATAGAGCACAATGTGTGATGTGGTTTTTCAAAGTAAATCTTGAACAGAACTCCACCAACGCACACACCAAATGGCTCATCGGCCTGCCATAAATGACTGATAAGATGTTCCTTCTTTGCTTGGAAGGACAGAGTAACACTTCCACTCAGTTTACCCTCAATCTCTGTCTATTTAGGAGACGAGTTGCCTGCCAGCAGTAGCCCGGGATTGTGTCCAAACATAATCATGATATTAGCTAGATCCTTATTTATGTGTCCCTACCCCTTCCATTTCTCCTCTCTCTATTTCTCTCTCATTCTCACTCTCTCACTCACACACACACACACACACACACACACACACACACACACACACACACATTCTCTCTCTCATCCTTCTGCTCAGCCTTATTACATATGCATCCATCATTCCCACTCCACACATTTCCAATCTTCCCCAGTTAGCTACAACAAACATTACATTTACATATTGATTTCGTAGTTTTAGTCAATGTAAATATGATGTCATTACAGTAAATTTGAGCTTCTGTTAACATAAGCTCGTCCAGATCTGTGCAGATTAAGGGTGTGATTGCATTATTAATGTGTGTGCTACATATTAATTCCCCCATCCCTCTCTTTCGCTCAACTCTTCCTCCTCTCCTTGGGTTCTGAGCCCTGATTAAGTGCCTGCTTCGGCCCTTAAGCCTCCCATTGATATTCAGCCTCACAGACCCAGGGTTTGCTCAAAACGCTACTTAACCTCGCAGCTTATTGTAAATGAAGCTTCCAAAAGTTGATTCCCCCACCTCCTCCTCTCTACGTGAAACACAAAGTGTCTGCTTTTTGCACCGCTCGCAGCATCTCTGTCACTGCTATAAGCTACTGAGCGAGGCATTGTACCAATCCAGAAAATCAGCTCCTTCAGGTCCTCGTGGACCTGTGTCTCCACCACCATGTGTCTGCTCACGATAAAATAGGTACATGGCGTCTTCTGTGAGATGGTTGCCTTGGACTAGTGATTACCTGTAAATAACTTGTATCTATCTTTTTTGGCCCTACAGTAGTCTTGTTCATGCTTAAAGGAAATAATAAGTAAATACGCTATGATTGAATATATTTAATTTCGTGATTCATTCAGTTGGAGGTGAGATATTATGGTATGTGATGTTGTTTTAGTTTTTTTCCCTATATAACTTCTTCTAATAATTTCTTCATTCGGTTTCTCTTCATTCTGCTTTAACAGATTTTGTCAGTTATCACTTTGCTTCCATGTTTTATGATGTAAAAAATTCTAAATTAATGAAGAAGAAGGTTTCACCATGTTGAAACTGATGCAGATAGAGATAGTATTCAACACATCACTGGCACAGCTTACAGTAGCCTATAATTGATATGAACTAATAGGAAATGTTCATATCATGTTTTGTGAGACACACAGAGAAGGTGAAATAACTAAATACAACAGTAATCCAGCAATATCTGCTGAAGAGGTGGTGCATCATGATGCACCATAATATCTATGTTAATATTTACTTCTTTTGTCTTAAGAATAAAAGTAGACACAGGGCTGGTCTATCACTTGCATCATTATTTACTCACTGGAACAAAACAAATGATTTTTGAAAAGCCAAAAACTAACCACATCAAATCCTGCAGATGTGGACTATTTGTGCTACTGTATGTCTAAAGTAAAATCTTGTTTTTTAAGTATTTTTAGGGCTTGTCATTAGGAAGGTGCTGAAAGCTCTCCTGGGTCTGTTTCATAATAGCAGCTAGGTTTGTTAGCGACGAAAGCAGATTGATAGACTCCATGCTGTTACTGTGCAGGTGGTCATAGCTGTGCAAGCCTGCTGTGCTGAGCGAAGCTCTGGCCAGGCTTGTTAAGACATAACCAGTGAAGTGGGCGACTAGCCCCCAGAGGAGGCACCCACCTCCCATTGGGCCAGCAGGCTACCATTAGTTGACAAGTTTCAGCTTGCCCTTTACTTGACTCAGTCATTCTTAGTGATAATGTCTGTTTTTCTTTGCCCCCCTTTTCTTTCCATATGCCATTATTTTGCCTCTCTTCTTCTACATCACCTTTTTCTGCTTCACATTTTTTATTTATTTTACTGTGTTCTTCCCTGTTTTTCCAGTGTTACAGTTGTTTTTCTCTCTGTTCAGTGCTCTCCCAGAATCGCTAAATCAGAACTTCCTGCTGGTCATCAGTCACCATGAGACCCAGAGGGACTACAGCCTCAACTTCCCCGGCACCAAAACCATACAGGAGGTATGATTTAAAGCACTCACTCACTCACTCACTCACTCACTCACTCACTCACTCACTCACTCACTCACTCACTCACTCACTCACACAAACAAACAAACAGCCCATACAGGGAATCAGAAAGTCACTTGATATGCACATACACACACACAAACACTCACCTATGGACTTTCACATACATAATATTATTGTACATGATTCCCATAACACAGCTTTCATTCCATTTGCCAAACATTGCTAGTCTATCTCAGCCATCGAGTCATTATTCATCACAAATAATCACATTTCCGAGCACATAATTACTCTCACAGCTGCGGTCTGGTACAACCCCCTCTTTTTCTCCCCACTCCCCCTACGCTGCGGCTTTCTCCATCTCTCACTCCCAACAGTCTCTGCAGTCAAGGAGGTGGTTTAAATGACTGAAAACTGTTTGATCTAGGCATGCAGGAGCAATGGAAAGAGACAGAGTCCATTCATTTTCTTCATCTGAAACTAAACAGTAGATTTGGCAGCCAATGAAATATTTATAGCTGCTCATACAGGACCCAGTGTGAAGACAGTACACCTCTCTGTCCATCGTTTATTAATATCACAGCAGCAAATGGATTAAACCTTGAAGACCATGTACATCTATGTGTGCTTTCTGGCCTGTGTAGAGGACTAAGTGGGTTTGTGTGTGTGTGTGTGTGTGTGTCAATGTTTGGCCCCATGAAGACACATACACACAACTCCACATATTATTGCCCTGTACCGTCCTACTCTAACCCCCTGTGCAGAGGGAGACCTGAGCAGGTGCCATTTATTATTCACAAAGGGTAGCCTGCTGTTACAGTTGAGAGGAATATACTCCCCAAAGATAGATCAGGTAGGATAGAGGAGTCAGTCTTGATCTTGCAGGTTAGTAAAATGGTCATTATTTGCACTTAACATCTGGGATTGGAAATGAAATTTAAATGAAATTTCCTGTGGTGCCTGTATATCATTTGCATTTCTTATTTGACAGTTTTGTGTTTTATTACACAACGTCTATTTCTCTCATTTACTCGTTAGCATCATTGAAAGGTGCTCCTCCTTTCTTTTCTTTTTTTTTTGCTCACTGCAGCTCAGACCTGGCTCCTCAGTGAGGGTGAAGATTACACTAATAATAATCAGACTACTAGCAGAGCTTGTAATGGTGCTAATTGAACAGATTAGTACAACCAACATCTGAACTGGAGGAAGCAGCCGGCCTCCCTGGTTTTCTGGCCCTCTCCTCCTTCGCTCTTTCCTTTTTCTCCTCCCTCTGTCATATCTCTCTCTCTCTCTCTTGCTCGCTCGCTAGCTCTCTCTCTCGCTCTCTCTCTCTCTCTCTCTCGCTCTCTCTCTCTTTCTTTCTATCTATCCATCCATCTATCTATCTATCTATCTATCTATCTATCTATCTCTCTATCTCTCTATCTCTCTTTCTCTCTCTCATTCTCTTCTCAGGCAGATGGTTTTGATGAGCACCCACTGTGAACCTTAAGTGTTTCTGCTGGGATTACAAATACAGGGGAGGGGTCCCTGTGGTGTGGGAGGGGGGAACCGTGGTCACAGAAAGGAGGCAAAGGACTGTTGGCTTGGTGGGGGTTCTGTAAGAGGCCATAGGGGAGAGAGAAGGGACAATGTGGGCTTAAACAGGCCTCCATGTCGTGGTCTTTTCCTTACGCATGCTTGTCTTTAGGCATCTCAAGGCCCCCTGCAGAGAAAATGAGGCCCAGAACTTTAACCTGCATTGATCTGGACTCTGTTGGCCCCATGTTGACCGTGCTCTTTATATATTTACTCTTCAGCTGGGAAACAGACTTCTTTACTTTTTTATTACTGTAATGTGTTAGAACATAATATGTCTTTAAACCATGTGTACACACCATGTTTATAAGGTTCATTGGCTAGTATGATGAGCTGCTGGTGTATGTACAACAATGTTGAAGCAATCAAATAGTAGTAGTAGTAGTGCATCATGTTGCTTTGAAGTAATTTGTGATGCTTGTAGTAAAGACAAAGAGTTGATTGTGAAATCTTGAGATAAAACCAATAATAAAAGACAGAAACGAGGGGGAGTGTATTTCTGTCATTATAAGTAGACTTGAGAGTGAAACAAAGAAGTAACACCATATTCAGCCGGTCTGACTCCCCTTTCTGCTCATACTGTGTCCACTCACAGACACATATGGACTCCACTACAGAGCACCTTTCTCTCCCTATTCTCCCTTTTGTCTTAGCTGAAAACTAGCCGATGGTCCCTGCTTGTGCATATCAATAGGGATAGAGTCCTGTCTTCGTGTTTGTCTTTGCCAAAGGCTCTGGCTTTGCCTTGTGGCTCTCAGGGAACTGCCCTTGCCCCTCCCTTTCTATTCCTTCATTCTCCGTCTCTCTGTCTCAGTGTCCCTTCTCTACCTTCTTTCTTCTCCATCTCTAGAGCACAGGGCTGTGTAGACTCTGATTGGCATTACCAGACAAGAGTGTGGGGGTAAGTTGCTGGCTAGCTTGTGAGCTAAGCTGGAGAGCAAATGTTTGCCAGGGAAGTAGAGGGTAGAATAGGGATGGCTGCTGGGCCCTGAGTTGTCCGTGACCAGACCAGTTGTCCTGGGGATTTCCCTCCTCTACTGCCCCCCGGGGCTAGGCCTGGGCCCCATCCCTGCTCCGCAGCTGGGAGACATATAGGAACCAAATGCGGACAGGGCTGCAGAGCTGAGAAAAGGAAGGTTGGATTGAAAGAGGAATGAAAGAAAGGCATCTGGTGCCTTGGGGAGATGAAGAAAGAGAGCGAGAGAGAGCGAGCTTGTGACTGTTTAACGGAAACCTTTCCTTCTCTTTGATTTGCTTCCAGCCAGGGATTATAGGCAATTGGCATTTACAATGATTGGATCATTAATTTTGCCGTGAGGCGTATTGCCCAGCAGCTCAGCACCACAGCCAGTCCCACTAATGTTGTGCATAGCTGGCTCGTACACCCCTGCCTCAACTCAGCATGAACAGCAACACTCACATCAGCAGCACTGTATCTGCTATTAAGACTCTGATTTAAGTCCTGTTCTGTTAAAGACATTGCCCTTAAATTTTAGCTTCTGTATGTACACGGGAGGTTGATGGATACTTATCATAGCCTCATATTAAGCATATTTCATTAAGCAACACAGCCCAGTTTCATGTAATGACATTTCACAACACTCCATTGTTTTAGGCAAAGCATGTTTTAGCTGGTTATTGTAAGGAGGATTTTTTAAAGTAAAATTTGTCACTCCAGTCATAAAATGAATACAAACATTTTAATTTGTTTTAGTCTAACTTATCAGTGAGATGACTGTGGTGGCAGACAGGGGGCAGCATTAGACAGTATTGCTCATATAATGGCTGCTGTGGCCAACACATGAACACTGCAAAGCTTTCTAACTGGGTGCTGCATCCAAAACTTCAGATACCTAGAGAAGTTAGATCAAGGCGTTGTGTCACCCGGTTGTCAGGCTGCTAAATAGTCTAAATCACTTAATTTATTGTTGATATGGTTATATACAGAGTCTGGTAATCATGTTGTGTTTTGTATTTAGTCAGAAAGGGCTGATGTGAATGACTAACTGAGGATTCTGGCAGTGTGTTTTCAGGTGTGCAGGCTCGCTGTGTAGCTGTGTTTTCTTTCTGTGGTGAGATCAGGTTGTCGTCTGCCAGGTGCCTTTCATTGTCTGTCTCCACTCTCCTCCTTCTCCACCTCTCACCCTCACTCTCTCAGTGGTGGGCGTTAGTTTGTTGTTTCTCTGATGCTGCTTTAACCTCTGACTGCAGCCTGTTCATTACTAGTGTTTATGCCTCTCCTTTCCTCCCTTTTCCCCTCTATTCATCGGCTGGCCAGCCGGTCAGTCAAATCCCTGTAGTCCGGCTGGTCAAACATAGATATTACACTCTGTAATAACACTGGCCACCCGCTCTGACCCTAGCCTGCTATCCTGGCCATAGCTTCTCATCATAAGGATAGGCACTGAGCAGTGTGGTGTGGGATTTACGATAGAAAGACAAAGGATGGACTGTGCCACTCATTTATTATTGTGCTTTTATTTTTTTCTCAGCTTGTTTGTATTGCGAATTGCTCTGCTCTGCCAGGCAAATAAAATATTATTTCAGTGAGAGATTGATAACTTGGATAGAATATTTGCTATTGCCTTGATGATGATAGATTAACATTTGAATGTAGTCATTTCTGCAAACAGCCCATCATGTCTTTGTCTTCTCACACACACACACGTATGCACACACACACAAAAGTATATATACAGATGCAAAATGCAGAAATATCAGAGTATTGAGGTGCAAGCGTCCAAGCAGAATCCGCCCCCACACTCTTCATAGTTCAGTGTTTTGCAGCTGCTTTCCTGCTTTGCCTGACATTGGCTTTGACTTTGTGTTTGTAGCGTTCTTTAAGTTTCCACCTCCATGACCAGCAGCCCCTCATATGCTCAAGGATCCATCTCTCCTCAGTGCTTTTTACAAAGACAGGATTTGACCCGTGTGTGGAGGGATCTTTGCCCCACAATAGACAGTTTTCTCAGCATCAGTGTCCAGCCCTGCGGGCCTGAAGGCCAGAATTCTGCAGAACAAATGCACTAGAATCCACGGCCGCCAGCACTCAGACGCCGACGGGCTTTGATCACCTTCGGCTGGCGCACATCAGGCTGGCGTTAGGGCTTTAAACCAACAACCCACTGGACAATGTGATACGGCGCTCGGCGGGACAGGCGCTGCTGGCTGCTAACTGTTTAAAAGCACGGAATGTTATTAAGTGATGCAGATACAGCGTCCGCGCATGAATGGGAGAAGAGAAATACTGTTCATTTCAGAGCGTGGGGCTGTTGTTGCTGGGCATTAGCTGTGGCATCTGAAGAATGCTGATAACACTGGGTGTCTTTTTGTAATTTTTTCTCTCTCCCTCCCTCCTTTTGCCTCATCTCCTTCTTCATTCTCTACCTCCATTCCAGTTTTCTTTCATGTTGAGCGCAGGTTATTTTGATGTAGCCCTTACTACAATACATAAACCACTGTGTTTACTGTTAAATTAGTCATCCAAATATTTTCCAGTTTCATATTGATAATGTAAGATGGTGCTGAAAGAGATAAAAGATCTTAGTGGAGATTTGATGGATTTTTTTTTTTAATTATTGTTTGTTTTGTTATTGATTTTATTTTACCTTTTCAATCCAATAGTGTTATTGAGAGATATGTGTCTTTTTATACAGTAATAATTGTATCTTCTCTTTATGTTTGCAGGTGAAGAGGAACATTTCAGACTTGACCAACATCCCAGTTCGACATCAACAGTGGGAGGGATGGCCTGCATCAGCATCTGATGACTCTGTAAGAAGCACACACACATATTATCAAAATTAGACACTTCTTACTCAAACATACTCTAACACAGTGGTCTTCAACCCTGCTCCTGGGGAGCTACTGCCCTGCATGTTTTAGGTATCGTCCCACTCTAATACATCTGATTCTATTTATTAACTCATTATCAATCCCTTTGACAAGCTTCAGCTGCTTGATAACGAGTTAATTAGTAGAATCAGGTGTGTTAGAGGGGGGAGATGAGTAAAACATGCAGGGCAGTAGCTCTCCAGGAACAGGGTTGGAGATCACTGGTCTAACAGTTCGATCAGAGAAATTTCAGCCTCTGTCTTCACTTTGTTGTGTACAGTAAATGCTGCCTATATGTTTCCCTCCCTGGTTCTTGAATCCAAAACAGTGGCCATAACGATAATTAAACATCCACCACAAATTAGTCCCCGAAAAAAGTCCCTGATTTACAGATGAATGATTTACATTTATTTTAATACGTGCAAATTGGAAACTGTTCTACACTTTATAATCCATGCCAAAACCATCTGTCGGAAGCATGTGAGTAAGATGTTGAAACTAATTAAGATGTCAAAGACGGCTCCCATCCTGTGTCCCCTATCTGTGGACATTAAAGCTCACATCATTGAGTCCCGCTGACCTCTCCCGTACCAGGGTCGCTGTTCCCAGCCATTCACCCAGACCACAGTCAAGCTGATCAGAAGCAGCCCTCATACACAATCTCGAGGAACCTCTGACCCCTTTTGTCTCACCTCTTCTTTGACAGCATATGTGTTCCCATGCTAATTGTATGGGATTGTTTATCATGCTACATTGAGGAGCTGTTGCGTACACATTCTTGTGGTAACCCCCAGCTAACGTTTTCCCTTTTAGATCTATGTGATTGTTGTTTGAGTTGAAGTATTGATATTGACTTTGTTTCATTTTTCTTCTATTGTTATCAGATGTCTCCTATGCCAAAAATTGATCAGCAGTAGCAATTACTGTGTAGTGTCTCTATGTTTTAAGTGACTGTGTAGGTTTGTGGGTTGTAATGATATTGGCTGGGAACACCTGTTTTCTATATACAGTATTTCAGAGGATACAGTCTGCTTTATGTGTCACCTATTATTCATGTTTCAAAAACTCAAAGTGAATGAATAATAACTACACCCGTTTTTATGACCGAAAGTAAAGCTTTGAATATTAACAGTGAAAGCAAATACTTCACACCCAATAATGTGCCTAAAAGGTCAGAGGACAAAGGGTTACGCATCCTTTAATGGAAAGAGATTGTTTGCTTTATTTTGGTTCCTTCATAGCTCAGACCGAGCAATTGTAAAGCCTGTGACCACCAAACATACCATACTGCTATGATGCTATATGGTTGGTTTATCATTGTTAGCATTATCTTTGGAGACATCCAGTTATGTGATCAGTAAACAGTCTGGGATGTCGACAGAAATAAAAATCTCAGTTAAAATCTAAAACCACATTGTGGACATGTAACACAATGGGTTAGTTTTGAGTGAAAGGTGAGAGTGCTTATGTATTATGTCACCTATATGATCTACTCATCCAGTTTGAAACCACAACATGCTGCTTGTGTGTTACGACTTCACTGTTTACACTTAAAGAAAAGAGAGCTCTTTAATTTCTGTTTAGGATGCGAGTGTGCTGCTAGAAAGGGAAGGAAACGTTAGAGTTTTGTTTTTTTTAAATAATCAAGTTAAAAGTATTTTTGTGTATTTTGGAACACAATACTTGATAAACAAGTATCCCTTACTTGTATACCTTTGGCAAGGTCAATGAGAAAATCTATACATCATAAAGTCAATTGACTATATATATCCTCCATTCATGCCCAAATATAAGGCAAAGAGCACAAAAATGAAGCATTATACAAAACTGGAGTATTAAAACATTTCTATTTAATTACCCTCCTTGAAATTACATTCACTATGGTAAAATATTTCTCCAATTATTTAGCTTCAAAATAATGTTTTTTTATCATGTAAAATAATTTTGTTTTATTATTATTTACGGAAGACCCCCGTGGATCGTGGGTCAAGATGCTGACCATGATCCACAACGTCCTCGGTTCACTCACTGAAAAAGAAAAATATTTATGCAATCTAAAATAACTCTGGTCAGAAATTTATATTTAAAAAAATCTGTTGCATGTATTCTGTGTTTAGTCCATGGAAAATGATTTTGAACATTCCTAAAATAAATATAGTGATTTTGTACATTTTTATGTATATTTCTATAGAAAAACTGTGTGACCTAACCAAGATTAACCAGCATGGCATGTTTACTGAGTAAGGTCCATCACTGAGTAAACTCCACCATTGTCAATGTAATATTAACAGAAGAACATTTAAGAAAAATAATAATAATAATAAGATTTTTTTTCTTTTAATCATTCATATTTGTACTATTTATATCTTTATTTTGTTATCTGTGAACTGGTTATCAGTGAGCCTAAGCTGGTCCCTGTAGGTTGCTGTGGATATGATGGCAAGGGATCAGGAATAGATTGCAGCTCATTGTGGCATCATAGGCCCGGGCAGCACCTGGCTAACACACATCTGCAGCGTCTGTGTTTCCTGGATGAGGGGATATTAAAAAGCACAGAGACAGAAGAGTAATAATGGCCTCTGTTCTAGCCACAGCCCTCTTATTGAAACGTCTGAAGGTATTAACAGAGAAAGCCCACGACTTGGCTGGCCTAACAGGCGGATAGGGAGCCAGTGTTAGTGTCTAGCTCATTAGCCCAGTCTCATCTCCAGGGGTTTGGGCCAATAAACATGGCAGCCAGAGGCCCCAGATTACGTTTAGCTCTGCACACTAGCCTGCTTGCTGTGGAATCGATTACTACTTAACTCTGCTTCCCCTTTAAGTGTGTGATATTACTTTGTTTGTCTGCTCGCATCTACATTTGTGTGTGTTATGTGTGTGTATTTGCACATGTGTGTTTGCAGATGTGCGTGTCTAATAGTACACACTAGGGCTGAGTATTGAACCTAAATACTTTTTGAGTACCGACTGAGCTGTGTCTGTAGCATCAACTTTGAATGCTTGGTCAAACTGTTGTTTTTTGCAGGTCAAATATTTCCTGATTGAAACATTTTGTTAATTATACTAATATATTTTATTACGGTAACATTTACAACATTTAACAATGATTCAGTGATTAAGAATTGATTTAAGTGGAAAAGTCATAGTTATTTGTAGAAAGTATCATTTTGCTGTTAGTATGGATACTCTAGTATTTAAAGCAGATTTTTTTTCTACTACTTTGACACTATGACTACTACTAGTACTGCTACTGAATAGCAGTGTTGTCGCCTCTAGCATGACTGCTGTAGCAGTTGAGTTGGTAGTTACTTGATTGCCAAACCTGGTTGGTTGCTGCAGTTACTGACCGGCTGCAACACATTGTCACTGGCGAACTTGTAACACCATTTTATGCAGGCACAAGGAACACATATATTGTTCTTCTAATTGATGACCTTGCTCAGAATATCTGTTACCTTACCCTAGAAAGAGATATTTGAGTTGTGGTATTGTTGGTTTAATCATGCCATGTATTGTTGGAGTGTAGAAAATTAGTTTGTCAGAAAGAAATTCTCACCTTTCAGAAAAGCTAGTATTTATGTGTTACGTCATCCTCCCTGATACTGTCCTCTCAATGTGTCTCATTGTTTATTGTGCTCTGAATTATTCAAGGCCATGTGGAGAGTTGAAATTGGATCAGGAAGAGTAATTCTCAAGTAACACCGAACAACAGATCAGTTTATTCAGTGTACTGTGTTATTGTATGTGGTGTTAGACTAGGGAAGTTGAATGTAAAAGGAAGTGTAGTTGAAGTAGTAGCAACGGGAGGTGTTGCTCATTTCTAGCAGGCAGACGGTGATGACTTTGGTCAAGAACTAATTTGAAGATGTCTCAGTGTTTATGTAGAGTATATAAAACACAACCTTGTAAAACATTAATCACAGAAATAATGTATGTATGTTACACCATATGTTTTAAAATCTCCATAAAATAACATTTTAACATTTGTTTATCTAGATAGTACTGGAGTAGTCTTCAGTCTGAGAAAAGTACACTTGTTGGATTGTGCTGTAGTCAAAAACTTGGTGGGATTAGTTTTACTCCACGCAGATTGAAACAAATGCTCTGGCGTTATTTTCAAATACCATGATCTACCTCTGCCTTCAAAATCATCCGGAGTCTTGTGGCTTTGGCAAAGTTCGTCTGAACAGTGCTGAAGATTACGGCAGAGGTCTTGGCAACAGTTGATTTTAGAGGCCAATGGGACGTTAACATCCTGTGCTGTTTGAAGTATGCTGATTGAGCTTCTTCCCCTGCCTCCTACATCTCCCTTCTCCTTTTCTACTCCTTCGCCTAAACAATACAGCATGGAGACTTTCCAGACAGGCCCCATCTCATTGGATTTGTTTTGATTGGCAGTCCTTCCTCCACACCTGTAGGAGTGATTGACAGGCAGTGGGACATCCTTATTACATCCCCTCAGCACTTCAACCCCCACCACCACACATCCTTCCTTCTAGACCGTAATTGCTGACATTTATGCAGTGTTTCATGGTGTTTGCTAATGTATTAATGCTGCAGAGCCACAGAGGTGCCTTTCCTTGTAGGCCAGCACCTCCCTCCATTTCCCAGCTGGCATTAATGGAATCCTCCTCTACCTGATAGGAGCCTATGGAACCGAGGGTTTATTGAGGGGGGCCTGGTGGTTTCTATAGCAACATGGCTCAGCAGTAAGCTCAGGCATAGCCCCCTCCCCCCCCTTCTTCTCCCTTGAGTGATTGGCTGCCTTCAGGTGACATTCAGCACCAAACTGTTTCATTCTTTGTATCTATTCCAACTCTGTTCTTTTTTCTTTCTGTGAAACTCAAGTATTTTTTGTCTTTATTTGAAGAAGAGGGGGTTCTTTCTCATGAGCTTATTCACCTTTTAGTAAGTATGCCGAGTATTAGACGCACAACACCTGGATGCTGGATGGTAAGGGATAACATCACAACACCCACCCTCTTAAGCACACTACTGATCCAAGAGTCATTTATTTATGCCTAACTTAGCCTCTAGCTCTGTATTTGTATGTGTGTGCATATTGTCAGGCCAACACTGTACAGGACCCCCGATACCTATCAGGGAATGCGTATATTCAGCAAAGCAGAAGGAGATTGAAACAAGGACTCTAACAGGTGTTAATGTTGGGATGTGCTTGGCCTTTCTTTTTTTCTCTGCCTTAAATCCTTACTTTTGGAGATTTTGCACTATTTATCAGCCATACTTCTCCCTCTCTCCAGTTCCTTTGCCCCCTCTCTGTCTCACTTTTTGCCTCGCACCCCCTGTTCCCTCACTCTCTTCCTTCTCTTGTCCCATCAAAGAGAAAGTGGAGTAAGGTGGAACTGTGGTTGTGGTTGCCATCAGTGCAGCTGTCAGTAGTAATTATCTCAAACTCACAGCCAGACACCTAATCCAAACACTGCCTACACTAGAAAAGAAAAAATGAAACACGGAAAGAATGAAGGGAGAGAAAGGGAGATAGAGAAGGGAAGAAAGGGTTGAGGGGGAGAGGGAAAGGAGGAGGGGGGAAAAGGGAGAGAGAAAATTCTTTCCCTGTATCGGCCCCTGAATGCTTAGAGCCTCAATGCAAGTGTTAATTAAAAGAATCCAAAAAAGAGGAGCCAGTTCCTTTGTGTGGAGATGTGGGAGAGGGTCATTTGGGGGGGTTAACCTCATCCCCCCCACCCCCCGTGCCCTGCGGCGCTTCAGCCTTGTTTCCACGTTTTACCACTGAGCCGTCAAGCTGCACTTGTGTACCTCAACATCAGGAGAAGCCATCGGGTCAAAGCGAGGAAGAGGATTGAGAGGCACTCAACTCATTTTTCTCTCCTTTTCACCTCCCCTCCTTGCATCCATGTCAGCCCAAACCCTCCAGGCTGTTTTTGACAGGGGAAGTGATCAACTTTATTTATACACTTATTAGGCCCTCAGACGAAAGCCTCTTATTGTGAGAAGTGGGGGTAAAAGGTTTATGGGGATCCTCTCGGCAGCCGCTGTTCAGATTCTCACGTTTGAGTGCCACTCGATTGGGCAATAGGCAGAATAGACTTGGGGCCATTCCTTCACATCCTTAAGGCTCACACCCTTTATGTCTTTGTCTGGCTCAATACCTACAACTTTCTTACACTGTGCTAATTCACTTCTCAAACTTGGCACCCATCATGTCTCTAATGGCCATAGCTTTTCTGTTGTTGTTGTTGTTATTGTTGTTTTTGTTATTTGTTTTAGCAAAAGTATAGCTTACTTTATTTTCACTGCTTGAGGAATTATATTTATTTTTTGTGGTTACATTCGTTTTCTGAGAAGATATGAAAAACACACAGATCTAATAATCAGGCCCACAGTACTAACTTAATTAGAGTTAAGTTACATGAGCAACTACCAGGCAATTCAGTTAAGTGTTCTTCGTAGGTGTTCCTGGGATACTCAGCTGTTCGTGTTGTGACACTTACATACTTCTCAAGTACACTCCCTACTAATTGGTAATGCACAAGAAACACAGTCTGTTTCTTCTTTGATCTGTTTGTACACATCTGTCTCTGTGCGTGATGTGAATGATTGTTCGAGGCCTCGTGGGAAAGGTTTTAATTTACTGACAAAATAAGTCACATTTTTATTCCTAAGGCATTTATTCTTGACAATGAGTAAGGTATGAGATACTCTGAAAGGCAACTCTGAATGTTGGCTTGTCCCTTTAGCGGTGATGTAGTTCTTGGTTTGTGTAGTTTTAACATTACATGTTAGTCGAGTTATCTTTGCTTAAGACAACACGGAGGAGGAACAGGAACTCAGCAGGTTGTTATTCATTCTCAAATCTGTCAAGGGAGATACTGCGTCTCTCATATCTGCTGCTTCGTTACTGAGCTTATGAGAATTTAAGACACAGTGGTCAATATTATAACCAGTTTCAGTGTCAGTGTTCAGTTTTTCAGGCTGTAATAAATTGTGAAATGGTCACTCCTCTCCAGAGGACTAGTGAGACAGAGATCGTTATCTTAGTTTATATATGTGGGACAAGGAACACAGTGGCGCCTCGTCATGCATTCAGCTCAGCCACAATTGTGCAAATATTTTTTGTACAAACATATTTGTCTCTCAGCTGTTGCTAACTTACTTTCTCACATTGAAAAGATAAGGTAGTGTGAATAGATGGAATATAATAGACATACTCTATATTTTGGTTCTTATCAGTGCCAGGTATACAGCAGGCAGTCAGTAGTTAGTCTATGTTGCTGACAAGGTGGTCACACTGTTTTCTCCTGCTGTAAAAGCTGGAGCCAGCAAGAAGACGCTATCTGTTTTATGAGAGACCGAGAAGCTCCCTGCAGTCTGTGTAGCCCTTTTCAGACTCAATTGGCGTTGCATGTAATCGCCTCCTGATTCAACCATGTCCAGCTGCTCTTGTGTGTCTTAGCACCTGACAATGGAGGAGATCACAGGACCTCTGCAGGGGACGAGAAGCTTCTCTACCTCTTATCACACCCAGCCTGCGTGCCCTGCCTCAGTTCTGTTGTTTAGAAGTTCACTCTCCCAGAAAAGTATTTGCATCTGGGCATCTGCTTTGCTCTTTATAATTTGTGCATGTCAGTGAATATAGTGTTGCACAATGTTATCTGTGTGTTCAGGCCATATGAGACAGTTAGATGTTATCCGCCCTGCTTTTATCAGTCAATTGAGGAAGATTTTGTCATGTTGAGGAAATATTGACATTAAGATATGTTTTTATGTACGTGCTCAACATTATCTCATGATAGGAATCAATATAAAATCAGGCATATGACTTTTTAAAAGCAGGTGTCTTTGGTTTCGCTCTGCATCCTGCAACTGCCTTGCCGGTATTGTTGATGTCCCTCGGGTCTAAGCCTGGAGACACCAGCTGTAATGAGTCCCTTCTGAACGCTGACATTTTCAGTCCAGGCTCAGGATTTGGGAGCTCATTAGTCAGGTGCTCTCTCACTATAAACCACTAAACCACCACCACACTAACAGCTACTGCAGGTGTACAGAAACCTCATCATCTCTCCTGATTAGAGAGATGAGAAAGATTAAGTTAAAAGTCATAAAGTATCTCATGATTTGACAGTTTGTGTTCGCACAGCTTAAATAGGCTAAATTAAGTATTTGGGAAGGTACTCCGATGACGTTTGTTTTGTTCTGATTTAAGCTCAGTGTTTTATTTATATGGTCTAAGGTGTCACTAACTAGTTGGCCTTGCCTAGTAGATATATTAATAATACTAATAATTAATACTTAATATTACTCTTTTTATTATGTTTTCTGCTTTAGATGACGCTAGCTGTCTCTGGGATCAGCTATCCTTGCCATCATCTCACTGTTTGTCGAAGGTCTTCACCAGCCAATGCCCAGGAGCCCACAGAAGAGGTACACACACACACACACACACACACACACACACACACACACACACACACACACACTCTTAGTACCTGTGCTGTTGATTACTTTCCCCCTCGGTACGGTGTATACATGCTAATTTTCAAAGCATGGCAAGGAAATGCTTCTGTTAACTTCTGTTGAATCAAGTCTGGGAATAATTGAATCATTTATGTTTACAGTGTGCAGATGTCCATATGATCAGCGACAGTGAGGGGGATGATTTTGAAGATGCGTCAGAGTTCGGTGTGGACGATTCAGAGATGTTTGGAATGGGCTCCTCTACCTGTCGGAAATCACCTATGAGTATGTACTGTGGAGCAGTTTGACAGTGTTAAAGTGAAATAGATTCCTATATTGATTGTATGGAATGTCAGTGGTGTACATCCAAAGCTTGACCATATAATTATTACTGTCCCCATTCAGTGCCAGAGAATAGCGAGAATGAAGCTGATGCCTTACTGCACTTTACTGCCGAATTTTCCTCAAGGTGAGATAAGTGTCAGGTGTTTCTTCTGTTATTTCAAAGTGCTGTAAAACCACAGACAGTTAGCATGTAACAATGTGTCCTGTTTTTCTGGGGATTTGTGTGTGTGTGTGTGTGTGTGTGTGTGTCCTGTAGGTATGGAGAGACCCACCCAATGTTCTTCATCGGGTCTTTGGAGGCAGCATCTCAAGAGGCCTTCTATGGCAAAGCCAGAGATGTAAGTGAGCTGATTGACTGTTTGGAGCCTCATTGAAAGGTTTTTCATTTAGTGACATACTGTATTAGGTAACAGCATCATAAATTTCTGTGTTCCTTTGTGTTTCTAACAAATTTAATCTTGTCTTACATGTAAGATACAAGGAACTGATGTTCTGATGCTAATGCTGGTCTGAATCTTTTGCACTGATGTCATACCTACTTGATGTAGTCTCAACACTGCATGACAGTCTAGCCACTGCCTTTTTGGGCAGTTTTCTTTGCTTAAGACAACACAGAGAAGGAACATAGAGTGAGCAGGATATTATTCATTCTCTATCTGTCAAGGGAGATACTGCATTTCTCATATCCCCTCCTTCATTACTGAGCTGGTGGGAATTTAGAACACAATGGTCAGTATTATAACAAATTTCAGTATATGTTCTACTCTTTTCCAACCTTCAATAAACTGTAGAATGGTTCTTCCTCTCCTGAGAGCCAATGAGATAGAGTTCATTTTAATGATTTAGCAAAAATTCCAAGTTGACACACAATTAGAGACAATGTGATACTTTGCCAAGGATTTTGATTCTTATCGGTACTGACTCGTAAGTTTCTATTGTTGACGAAGTCCTTATGAGATATTAGCAGCAAAGGACTTTGTCTTGGCTTGTTCCGACTGAAAGTAGCACTATGGGGTTTTTTTTAAATGCAATGGGCTGCCTCTAGTCAGGTACCAGTACAGGGTGCTGTGGGACAGCTGTGATATTGTTATATATAATATATATGCATATACCTATTAGCAGCATTTATAACAGTATACTGTTCCCTTTTAAATTAAGGTTAGTAGTCTGGAAAATTATAACATACTGAATGCCAAACACAGACATACTGAAATGCCACAGGAGAATTTAACTAATGTGGATATGATTGACATTTATAGGTTGGCAAAAACTGACACTCTTCATGCAATCTTAAATGGTCCTCTTTTGTAGTGTGTTGGCATTGATGTTTTATTTATTTTGAAGTTGATGTCGTTTTTCATACAGTGTTTACTGTTATTCATCTACCCCCTGTGTAGTGCTGTCTGGTGGAGGCTTTGCAGCCACATTGATATCATTTCATCAAAACCCTCATCAAATTTTCACCCTGACAGCTGAGGCTTTATTTTTAGCTGTCCACTTTTCCCTCTTGTTTTTCGGCTTTTGTCCTTTTAAGGATGCTTGTATCAACTGACAGCTTGTGTGGATTACAGCCTTATTAGACTGTGAGGACACAGCAAGATGTTCGGGGGGTTCAGATCAACCGGCACACAGAGAGGGAGGGAGGATGGAATAGAAGATAGCAGGGGCACAATACAGAGGATGTGGTCTGAAAGGAGAGGAGAGAGCAAAAAGAGTGACTCAAAAAAAGAGGCTAAGTGGGAGAAATAAGATTCTGAGAGGTTGCAAGGTGAAGGTAAAGATGGAGAGAGTATGAGATAAACAGAAATGGAAAACCCTAAAGAGAAGTTTGGCGTCTTGCCTGCTTCCCAGCTGATCTCCTCTCCTAAGCCAGCACAATATGGCTGATGTCTCCCTGGTGTTCACACACTCTGTACTGTACCACTGTGCTATACTCAGCTCAGGGGCAAAATAGTATTCATTTTCACTGTATTTTGTTTTATTCTTGGTGAGCTTGATTTAGCGCGCCAACTGTGCCACAGTTAGAGTGACTTTAGGGAAGCTAGATATGTGCAAAGAATATTACATGCAAACAGAAGCTATTTCATCTGCTTTGTGTTTGTCCTGTTTTGTCACAACTGTCCTAGACGACAGGCCAAAACATGCTGCCTTTGACGGTTTCATTACACAGTAACATATGTGCACGATTACAACGCCCCTTCTTCCATTTATCCAGTCATCCCGTCCATTGCTCTCTCCTGCCATTTGAAAAGGAATCTAGTTTTTGTGTCCTCATGGCAGAAAGAGTCTACTTCATTAAGAGGATATTGGAATAGGGCAGATTTGACTGAAGGGGGACTACTCGGTGGGTTTATAAACAGAGGAATCAGTCTCACTCTCTAAAAGCCTGGGAGAGGCTAATCACTAAGCAAAACACTACATTTGATGAAGTGTTTCTGAAGGTGTGTGTTGGGGGACTGTTGAGATAGACTCAATCCATCCTTAATGAAAATGCTTTGGGCTGCAGAGCTGAGCTGAGCTGAGCTGAACCCTCTTGGGGATCAGTGGTTAGTCAGAGCGTCCAGAGATAGGCCACCCATCACTAACCACGATCCTCGCTAAATCCCCATCAACGCAGTGGTTAATCACTCTAACCCCACTCTTCTACGCTCTCCGCTCATCTCTCCTGTCTGCCACACACAAAGACACATCAAAATTCATGGCCTTGCTGAAGAGGGAGTCCGGGGATTTATCACTGCCAAGTATCCGCTTTACAACCAAGCTATAGCCTTGCAGATTCAAGAGGAAAGAGCAGCGACAAACCAGAATGGCATATGGCATATTGATGTATGTATACCTATCAGATCTAGGGCTGTAAATCACAAGCAGCACTTAGTCATGATTTCTAAACTGCACACCAAATGATCTCTTGATACTATTTAATTGATAGATTAAAAATAAATTGATGTAGAGTGTCCATTGTAAATGTTTCTATATGTGAATGTTTTAACCCACATTTTATCCTTCCAGCGATCATTAGATGATTAGGAAGCATACACATTCAAAAGATACTCAGTTTTAAGCATGTAATTAATTTAGTTAAATCACAGATTTAGAGAGATTCAAATTTGATGATTTTTCTGTTATAAGGATGTTTTCAGCAGCGAGCCTCCTGTGTGGTTGGCCATCGATCTGAATGCGTTTTCCCACTGTGTCTGCAAGGTCATTAGATCAGTCATTTGAGCTCTTCATTTTGAAGTGTTTGCTTTTCCAGACTGAGCTGCCATCTGTAGAAGAATCATTATCTGGACTTTTCTGTTCTTCCTCCCCCCTGTCCCTTTTTTGTGTATATCTGTATCTCATTCACTTGTGTCCCCCTGGCTCTGATAAGCACACTATACCCATGATTAAAATCCTCTTCTTGAGGTGACACAAATACCATCCACTGAAAATGTGTCTTCGATCTGTCTGTCAAGTACTTCAAGATTACTTCTTCAGCACAATAGTTCCCATTCAAGTTCCTCTAAAGTGGTTTTAATGTCAAAATAATCACAGACAATATGATGACAATGTCACATTGATATGTGTTAGGTTGATATTGGTATGGTTTATCTGCATGTACCAGTGCTGTGAGTGTGACTTACTTGGGTGACAGTTTGTTGTAAAGGATTATTTAATTTTTAATAAGACGTAATAATACAGGTTATGTGTGCTATATTCTTTTTTCTCTTGTGATATATTTTGAAGGCATTATGTAGTACTTACATATTTTTTGGTTTTATTTTATTTTATTTGTATTTATTTTAATAAGGAGTAAATCTGGAGTGATTTTGGATACAGCTAATAATATAGCAAGTCTGCATAAAAAATATAATTTCACTCACAGTCAGAAAGCCCTGTTTGTGAGTTGCATTATCCTACCATCAGAATGATTTAAAAAGTATGATTGAGGTTGCTTTTTTTATTCCATGGTCATGCAGATCACATGATTCTTTAACTGTTAAAGGCTATGGTCTCTCATAATTGAGTAATTTTTCCAATTTATTTATTTTAAGGTTGTAATATGTAGTACAGCGGCAAAGTATTAATTTAGTGAGTGTGTTATCCAACATTTGAATAATCTCTACACATTTATTCTGTGCAGTTAGAAGTACAGTAGCCCCACATCATCTCCAGTATATGTTATTTTTCCATTTATCTTGGATTGTCCTTTAACCCCCTTAACTACACAAGGATGCCAGCAGCTTCAGCCATCATTACTGCCTTTCAGAGGTTGTAGTAGGTTCAGTTTTTATACAAGTAAAGTAGATACTGGTATCTCATGAAAGTAGAGTATAAAACAGTCATCCACTGGTACCAACAGTGTCTTGATAGCTTGTCAGGAAGGGGGCTAAATAACACTTGAAGGTTAAGCTAAATTTTGACAAGGGAAAAACTGGAATTTCATACATTTGGTATGACTGGAAAGCTGGAGACTCTTGTGGATTCAATGAGCTCAATTGTATTCATGCGTGATGTTGTTAGTCTTCATAGTAGCCACAATTAAAAAAAAACAAAAAAAAAACTTGACCTCACTGGAAAAAATTACCTATTGTGACCCCCAAGATAATCGGTCTCAGTAAACTTTACAACCACAAACTACAGACCTCGGGTATTCAGAGGATGTATGACTATCCTTGGTATATGGACAATAAGGCGGTTTCTAAGCAATTTCCATTAAAAGAAAAAATCAACAGTTAATTTGAGAAAATGCCACTTTTTTCCCCCCTGGACGAGCCATATTTCAATGTAGGTGCTATTGTGGCAGAACTTGAATAGTTTTTACAACATTTGAACGTTAGTGGGAGCAGATCTATAGATTGAAGTACTTGGTTATGTTACTTTATGTGGCTCTGACAAGCACTGTTTTTACCCAGGATGTTAGCTACAGAGTAGTGTTTAAAACAAAATATTCAATCCAAGTCATTGAGGTTTTGCTTCACTAGAAAAACATTGGATTTGAAATTTGAAAAATTATACAATTTTTACCAAATTTGATGATGGTTCAAAGTCTCTACCCCTGCATAAGAAGAGCATTGATTGTACAGTTCATGCTAACAGTGATATGCTGTGTGAAATATTTTTCTCTGACACACACATACGTACGTACATACATACATACATACGTACGTACGTACATACATACAAAGCAAGCTTAAATTTAGGTGAACAGGTGTGAGGAAGGGCTATGGGGTCACTATCTAGCTCAGGTTGGACCTAGTAATTTAGCTGAACAGGAGATTTGCTCCTCCCTACTAAGACAGGCAATACAAAAGATCTGACTTGAAAGCGGAGAAGGAACAGAGGGGTATGGACAGTTTGACTAAGATGAAGGAGTTCAGTTGGCCAAAATGCCCACTTTGATTAGTCTTTACACTTGCTCTAATTGAGCATGCATGTGTGTGAGTGTGAGTCCTTCAAGTTTGGGTACAGCAGAGTTAAGTTTGTGCATCTGTGCATGTGTGATGGGACGTCAGTGCTTGAGCGTGTATCAGGTTTTTATTTTTTCGGGGTGTTTTTTTTTTTCTTTTTCTTTTTTCTCCATGTTGTAAAACTCTCTCCCCCCCGCCCCCCACACTCATTCCTCCCTCAACACTGAATTTGCTTGTCTTCTCAGCATGAGTGTTTAATCTTTTCAGGCCGTTGAATCGGGCCGATGAATGAGTCCCCAGCTCCTTCTCTCTAGGAGCCCTGGAGATTATTCTAAAGCACTAATCGTTGAGCAAACACAGCAGTGCTCTCCCATTCCTATTCTTCACAGGCCACAGTATAGCACAACTTCTTCTTTCACTTCCACTCACGTTTTACGCCCGGTGTAGATTTTTTGCTTTTTGTCATATGTAGCCTAGAGTATTATTCCTGAGAAACAGACCTCTTGACTCCCCCGTTGCGGTTGTGGTTAAAAATGAACTAAGTGTAGACTGAGAGAGTTTTCTTATTTGTTCTTTTATAGCAAGAGAAGTGACATGTAATTTAGAGAGCATTATTTCCAACATTGTCCTCTGGAACCTTTTTATGTTTGTGGGTGTGTTTGTTTTTTAATTAGATTGTCAGTGGGGAGAATCTGCCAGGCTTATATGATGGTGTCAATATCCTTGGATTTGGAGCTTCGTCAATATTGTCTGGCCCTGCCGCTACTAACCTGAACAGGCTGCTGGCATTTGGTGTAAAATAAATAGAGTGATTTGTCTGTTTTGTTTTCTCCATATCTTCGTCGCCTCCAAGAGAAGTTTTATTTACACCGCTCACCATTTGATTTTGTGTGGTATTTGCTTTTTTTTTTTAGTGGTGGCCTTGCTTTTGTCTGTAGAAGTCATGCTGGCTCTGTCGTGTCATTTTATGGTCATGTAATTTGGGAATGTCTCTACAGTGATGAGACACTCACACATGGTGAGATCTCAAATCTTCAAAGACTAACCTTTTTTTCATTTCTAGTGTGGATTTCAGTTTTTATAATGAAAAATATTCCTTTTCACATACAAACTTTAAAATATTTGTTAAAAGCCAGCTGTATAATTGTGTTGTTTATTTTTCCACAACACTGAATCTACTCCCAATGAAAAAAAAATGTAACAGCTTTTTGACTCTTTGACAAAAATGTCGACAAAAGTTCTATTGTGCATTTTGTTCTCTACTTTTAACACTCTTTTTCATTCTGCTCTTCTCCACAGAGGAAGCTGCTGGCCATCTACCTCCACAATGATGACAGTGTCCTCAGCAACGTCTTTTGCTCCCAAATGATGTGTGCCGACTCTATTGTCTCCTATCTGAGCCAGAACTTCATCACATGGGCCTGGGACGTCACTAAAGAAGCTAACAAAGCCAGGTACCAAAGTTAACCAGATGGTTGTTTAATTATTTTCAGATGAACCGCCAGGCATAGTGCAGTTACAGTCTGAATTCTCATGTTTAATTTAAAACAAAAAAGAAAGTTTTGGCAAAACACAGTACAACCATAATGAATATAGTTTGTTAATTTTGACTGAAATATATATCTGTCTATTTTATTGGTACTGAACACATTCATGGGGTGGACACAATATGTGTATAGAAATGTTGTCACTTACAAAAAAATATTGGTTTTATGACACGTGAGTGTGCTTATTTTAGTTCTTATCACCATGTGTATGTAAGTGAATCAGAATAATTCTAAACTGACAGGTGCATGCCCGATATATGTAATTAGCATGCTACCATGCCTCCATTTCTCTATATAAGGAAAGCTCTGTTGGAGCAATGCAGCAGTGGAGAGAACTGTCACTCATTGCAAAGATGATCATGATGGTAAACATTTAGAAAAACTTTACTCCCCATGAGTTTCAGAAGTAGAAGCCAGAAAAAGCAGATTTGGCTGGTGAACATGTCATTGGCACAACCGTTTAGAGCCTGGTTGTGTATCCTGTATACAGCAGCGTACCTGTTGTACCATGACCACGCAGTAAATAAAAAGTTGGTTGAACTGTCAGGACACTGAACAGGCTGCTGGTTAACCAGCTGCTGGTTAACCTGCATTCATCACAGCCAAATCTGACCGGAGAAATTTATCAGGGTCACATTCCAATATGGAAATTCTGATATATAAGCTGTTGTCATCTTAATAATTTTAATATAATAATAATTTAATTACATTTATTATGATGATTTATATATTACAACTGCATAACTATATTTGTAATTAGTAAATAAATTGTTCTAATTTCACACTTTTAAATTTATGTTTATCATTTTTTAAATAATTGTGATTCTAATATACAGTTTACATTGTATGAATATTGACTATATATATATAGTATATACGTTTTATGCTTAAAACGTTTGTATGTATGGTTTAAGCACAGATTAGTGCATACAAACTGTATGTGAATGAGGCCTAATAATAGGAACACCTTTATAATATTATTGAATCTAGCACAATAGTTCTGCTGTCTATGCATTGTCACAACTTGAGTGATCAGAAAGCAGTCCAGCTTAAACCAGATGTATATTCTAATGTAGAAATAATAGTGAACATACAGTACACATTATTACCAAATTAACCCAAATTATCAAATTACTACAACACACTGATTCTGTGTCCTATGTTATTCCCTGGAGTCTCCTTATGAAGCTATAATGAGAAATCTGTTTTGATAATAAATAGGAATGATGGCCCTGGTTGAAAAAAAAAAAAAAAGAATTGTACCTTTTAATATTTTTGGGCAACAGGCCTCTCATAGATCCCGCATTCAGGGTACTGTAGAGATAAATGGAGCAATAACTGAACCTCCCAACCCTGACTGCATGCTTAATCCTTATGTTTTATTTATATGTGACTAACCGTCTGGAGGAGTAGACTGTTTGCATTAATACTGTGGTGTATCTAATAGAGAGGATATTGAATGTATTTCAGTAGGCGAGTAGCTTGACTGAGTGCAGAGGGATCTGCAGTCTGCCAGAGTACCCTGATCAGGAAGCTGTCTGGAACATGTTACTATCTATCTCATCCCTCTCTTAGACAGTTTTTATTAGTGCTTTGCCACATCTCATCACTTACTGTTGTGTAGATATATTTTTTTCAATTTAAAGCCAGCAAATCTCGGCCTTCAAAGAGAGAGCATGAGATCTTTGTTTTGTCATATTAGTGTGGACAGCTCACTTTTAGAAAATGATCTAAAAATGCTTGTGTGGAGGGAACCCCATTTGACACATAAACAGCGTTTTCAAATCTATTCGCATTTGTGTGGACTTGTCCTTAATTGCTGGCATTCAGCTCTCACTCCATTGCTCACACCCTGTATCTCTGTCTTCTCTTTCTCTCTTCAACTTCATTCTCTTTTTGAAGCTCTGAGGTTGCATGCTAACAAAAGGCGTTGTGTTTGCATGGTGAGGCCCCTGATTGGGCAATCTTGACTAAGCTGTCTGAATAGAGGGTCAGTGGGAGACGAAGGACTCCCTTGAAGTCCAAACATCTCTATCTCCCCATTTATGCTCAAAGTCTGTGTGCAGCTCCAGTAGTCTGTGTTAAGAACTGACAGGTCAGTGCAGCACCTGTTTATTACACAGGTCCAGCTATTAGGATGGATGTTTTTCACCAGATAGTGAATGTTTTTGAAAAGTATGAATTTGAAAAAATAAATCTAGTCTGCAACGTGTGACAGATGATCAAATCCTCTGCATGCTCAAGTACTGAGCAGTGGAGAGGTGGATGTAAAGGTGGACCTGCTGAGGGTTTGTAGTTTCCATTGTTTCAGAACAAGCTTCCACTATGTCCCACCTGCCCTCATCTTTCTGCTACATCTTTTCTTTCTCTTGTCATCTCATTGCTGATCTTTCCATCTTTCTGTATTTCTCTTTTCTTTATCCCACCACCTCAACCGCCCCTCCCCAGAACCACCAGAGTTAAGCCTGCCCTCTGGTAGGAGCCATTTAAGAAAGACTCAGACCCTGACCTCACCCCTCTATTATTTCTTTTAAGGGAATTCCCTCCTTCCTTCATTCCTTCATTCCGCTCTCCTTTCTCTCCTATTGGCCTCCTTTGCTTTTTGCCCCAGCTGAGCCTTTTTATTGCACATTAAAAGGCAGGCAACATCTGGAGCTTTTCATCACACACAGCTAGTCACAGCTTTGCTGCTAAAGCATGCATGCACATATGCACACTCACTGACTCACACATACACCATGTTTCTGCATTCTCACGCTCTCTGGTTGATCCAAAGTGACTGGTGATTGGCATCAATCACACAGGCTGTTAAAACGTTATCCTGATTGTGTGAGTGTGTGATGAACCTGCTGATATTGGAATGTGCCTGTTGCTTCACTCTCTGTACAGGCCTCCCAGTTAAATGATTAATTATGCATAAATGCAGTTTTGCTGATTGGATGCCAGTGTAATTGTCACCCATGGGAAATGAATCTGATATATTGTACAGGTGCTGTACATTCATGGCAGATGGCAAATATTGAAACTATCAGTAGATAAATGCTCTGAAAGACTTAAACCATATTATGAGTGTGTATTGTCATGCCTCCTCAAATCTATTACACATATAGTCCATACTATCATTATTTGACATTATTTTTGTGCTAATTCTTCAGTATTATAGGGTCGTACAATAACATGAACACCTGTACAATTTGGTTCAATGCAACACAATGATACTTTTAATTTGGGTGTTCATTTTATTCTTTGATAACCTTTAAGGGTAACTTGGTGTCTTCAGCTGGGAAAAAATGTTTTTTACACTTGACTTGTCCTTTTGACATCCTCCTACCTGAAAGCATAACTGGTTGAGACGAAGAACAAAATGTCATTTTCAAATCAAAACATGTCCATGTTCACTTTGAAACAAAGTGTGTATGACACAGTGAGCTATCAGAGCATCCGGTTCCCATACACACTCCCATACAGTTGGCTTGCAAAAACATTCCCTGCAGTGCTACTGTACTACCCTGACTCGTCAGCTGCTCAGTGAAGCAAATGTCAGGTCTAACCAGTCTACTCGCATCTTCATGCACCACTTTGACGTGATAAGATGCAAGGTGACAGTTCAGGGAAACATTAACTATTTTAGCTGTCAGGATGTGCAGTGAGAAATGGAGATGGGATAGGTGACAAATTAGAAGCCGTCAGTCACATTAATCATTGGAGCGACGCCTTAAACTCATATTAGTTGCAAGTTTCATGCAGGTGTTTCCTCTACATTTAGTTGCCCCTGGAGGTTTTTAAAGGCCACAGGTCTGGTACAGACTAGGCTACATTCTTTACCATGTTATCTTATGGCTGGATGAGACTGTGTTGAACTGTTCACCTCAGGTCCTGGAGTAGCTTGACTTCTTCCTGCCCTTTGTGTCTCCATACTTGTTCTATAGTTTGATTTACAAGTGATTAAAGCATTTTTCAAGTCCTAAGCAACAGTGGACACAAGCTAGGTCTACATTGTGTTTCTAGATTGAGCTGTTTTTATATTGTGATGATGATTTTTGTTGTGGTGGACTGACTTCCTTAGTTTTGCGATAGGAAACCCAAGCAGGTTAGGTTGTGCTTGATGGGAGATTTAAGATTGAGTTACCCTTCAAGTTAGTGTCCATTGTTCTCTGGCCTTTCATTACAGGTTAGAGTTTCCCTGTGGGCTATTGTTATGGTCTACCCCAGTTGAGGTTTGAACAGGGACAAGTGTTAGGATAAAACGATCAGTGGGATTTAGGGGACCCAACTTCTTCATTGCAGAACGTGGGTCACTCAAAGTTCAGCGTCTATAGAAGTTTTGTTTGATTCATATTCTCAAAGTGTTAAATGCAGTTGTGCATGACTGTAGTATGGCTATAGGACTGAGGGGCTATAGTATTTCTCTTACTTTAACATCCATATTTTGAAAATGTACTGGTATGATTATTATTTCAAAAGTACCACAGTGAGTTCCTTTTTGCAGTTTGAGAAGTCTGCAAGTAACTTCCTCAGCTTTGGATTCATGTTTTAATGAGTTACACCCCCCTCTCAAGACAGCATTCCTTCCATTCATCCTCTTCCTCTGACCCGCTGTCTCTCCATCTATTCCATTACTTCTCTATTTTACCAGCCAGTTATTAAAGTAGATCTTATTAAAAGGCGAGAGAAAAAGCTAATCTATATTTGCATTCAGTCTATAGCAATTCATTAATATTATGACATTTAAAGGGAGCTTGGCGGGCCTCGGCTGCCTGCTACCCTTTTCCCTCCCTGAAATGTTAATTTAAAAAGTTCTGTAATGGAATAAGAAATCCTCTTCTGCCCTATCAATTCTGGGTGTCTGGTGAGGAATACTAATTCATCTGCTGTTCCAATTGAGATAGCATGTCACTCTGATGGAATAAGAAAAAGCAGAATTGGTTTTAAAGTCCTTAATGCCACGAGTTGTGTGTATTTCTCTTTTCTGCGTCAATCTGAAAGCTGGGTATATTTGAAAGCGAAGTCTGTTCGTGTGTATGTTCATGCTTTTGTGTTTATGTATGTGTCTCGTTGTTTGATGGTTCTATGTATTTCTATTGCTATTTTTTATCCAGTAAAAATGTGTTCAGTACCTATAAAAACAATCATACAAATGAAATAAATAAAATAAATGCATTACATTTGTTTCTGTCTTTCAGACTACTCACCATGTGTACGAGGCACTTTGGCAGTGTAGTGACACAGACTATACGGACATACAAGACAGACCAGTTCCCTCTGCTCCTTATAGTCATGGGAAAACGCACATCCAACGAAGTTCTAAATGTTATTCAAGGTAATTATGACTTTATTGATAATGTGATTTACTGTACTATCAATAGATACTTTTGTAAATGATGTAAAAAGAGAGATTTATATACACATTGTGCATTGTAAGTGATTGTTTTTCTTCTTCAGGCAATACTACAGTGGACGAGCTGATGATGAGGTTAATGGGAGCAATGGAGATCTTCACAGCACAACAACAAGAGGACATCAAAGATGAGGTAAGATTTGATCACAACCAGGAAACCTGAGACTACAAAGAAACACAAATGTCAAGCTCAGATTGTTAAAGATTAAGAAAATTGATTATTTTGAAATAACTATCTGTGACTTGCTAATATATGATTGAATAATCTGTTTCATATTGGTGAGTTTAACAGCAGGGAGAGACAACACTGACACATGCCCATCTAATAAAATAAAATCACAGCAAACGGTGCCTGCTCTGTGACTAAACTAGCAAGTTTGTTAATTCTTGTGTCCTCAAATTACCTATTTTTTTATTTACACATTTGTCTGAAACCCTGTCTGACCTTTTAATGGATACAGCCACATTCATAAAAAACTGTTACTTAAGATCACATGGAGAGGAGTTTCTTTAGTTCTTCTTCTTCTGCCTAATAGATAAATAGCAGCATGCTGGGGCAGATCAGAAGTGTTGTGGTTTTGATGAAATGACACACAGAGACTTTTTAACCAGTTCACCTCATTCCCATTTAGTTCTAGTTTATTGTGCCAACTACAGTCTTTGGTAATAGGTACAGGACTCATCTCCCATTCACTCCAGTGTGTAGGCAACACTGTGCTGCACTGTGTCTGTCAACTACCTCTTTTACTGCAATAGAAAGTTGACAAACACCATTCAGGGATACACTCCATAGAAGACCATGAGGAAGTCTTTCATCTATAGACAGGAATCTGGGAAAGTAACACAGGGAGGTCCTCTTCACCTGACCCTGTTAACCATTCATGTCATTGTCACTGTTAGCTATCAGAGTTAGCTATTCTTCAAGTATATGTTTACTCAGACAGTGAATGACACATTACATGTTTCTGTCCAGGCAGGTTTTTTGGCCTACTGAGTATTAGAATAATCCTGCCAAGCTGTGTTTTTCTCTTTCATAATTATAACTTATGTTCAGAGGTTTAGGAATTAAAAACAGTGCAGAATATAGAGTCTCTGCAGACAGACTAAAAAGCACATTTTGAATAAAAATTTTAATTGACAATAATATCTGACAGTATCTAAAGATTCACTCGGTTAGGTTTTATTTATAATCATTAGTAAACCCAGTTCTTCCTTTTTACAACACACATTCTGATATTTTGGAGTGTGTCAGCTCTTTGTTTTGGTCTCTTATTCCCACACTTTGCTGTCAGACTCTCATCAACATTGTTGTGCCTCATTTTTGAGTATTGTATCCATAGATGACAGATGTCACAATATATTAGAAATTTAACTGTTCAAGAGTCAGTCATCCAAACAGTACGCCTCTCTGACAATGCTAATGTAACAGTCAATAGCATTTCAGTTGTGGGAGCAGTGGATAAAGAATGAGTTGTTGTCACACACTCCCTGAGGCTTAGACATCATCAGGTGGGTTACTCACTATTGAGTGACAGCTATTCTCTCTGTCTTGTTATTATTGCTACAATGCTCTTGTGTCATTTTGGGTTTGCCATTCCTGTCACATTTCAAATAATCATTAAAGACAAGAAGTATTCTGAGTATGTACATGTGTCAGGTCAGATGGTGTATTCTGATCTTGGTTCACGCTTAAAGCCAGGTATTGATATCCGAATTTGGTTCCAATACAAAAAGGATAGTTTTTTCATACTTTATTTTGATACATATAAATATATCTACACTTACTGTACATTAACTTTTCTTCTCATTGAACAGACAAGCCAGAGTTCTCACATTGTCTAAATGATCAGTCTAACTTCGACAACATTTTGATTTAAATCAGGAATTAGTTCATCTAAGAATGTGTAAATGAGAATTTGAACAGACATCCAATGCCAGCTTTTACTCTTTTCTTTCTTTGTATTTATGGGAACATCGTAAAATAATAGTATATTATTATTGGGTTGTTATCACTCATTTTATAATCATTGCAACAACTGGATTGAGATCTGTCAGACAGATAAGAAATCATATTTGCCATGGCATAAGTGTATAGTCAAGTTGTTCTGAAAGGTTAATAAAGTGTAATAATTGCCCAGGTGCTGCCTGCCAGAAGGAAATAGCTTGTGAAATGTCACAAAAAGAGCATAGAGAGTATAAGTGATGATGAAAGCATAATGTACTAGTGTGATTATTCATTATTAGTACCAATAACCACAGGATTTGAGTATATCCTGTATCTGACAGGATCTATCGCGTCTCCACGGTGAAATCAACCTTGACACTGCTCTAATCCTATCTTCACTATATCTGCTCTCATTTGATTGTTCATTTTCTTTCTCTCTCTATCTCCCTTCTTTCTCTCTTTCTTTTTGTTTTTCTTCTATTTTTCCACCTCACCATTCTGAGGGCAAACTCAGACACAAGTACAGACATTCCACTCCGACAGTGACTTTTGTGTCTGTCTGGAAATGGAGCAGCTGCACAGCCACATTGTGACTTCAAGCATCCTTTCTGACTCGCCAGTCATTCCAATGGTTGTCTGTGTTTTAGCTTAGCAGTTACTAATCAACTGACTACTCACTGAGGGTCTTGTGGTCTGCATCTGTCAGCATCACTTGCCGTTATTCAAACTAATCAACTAACCAGCATACAGTTTTTGGAGTATTCAGTCATTCTATATGGGAAACAATGTGTATAATTTGAGGTCAATGTCTTGGTCAAAGGAGTAATGTTAAATACCAAAATGCATATTTTTTTGTGTTGTGAGAAACACACAATTAACATTAAGAGAGCATTCAAGCTCCACAGAAAGACCAGCAGCTGGGATTCAAATCCAGTAAAAAGTTGCAAATGTTAATATAGATCTCAGCCACTTTTTCCAAAAGTGAGCAGCAAACAAAAATGATTTGTTTTTGGCAATACTTTCCATTATTTGTTATTTTTGAGAAAACATTAAATGTATGACAGCTTGCATTTTGGACTTCTGAACACTTAAGTAGGAGCTAATTATCACCACTAGAAGCCAACTTGATGAGAAGCCAAGATATAGATGTGGACAATCTGTTTGTTTTTTTCTCCAAAGATAAGGTCTTTAAAACCGCATTGTGGTTGAGCAGATACATGGTGAATTAACATTTCATGTCATGCCTTTCATGCACATGAGGTCATTCAAAACAGTGCATTTGAAAATGTATAACATCTGTACAAAATGAATATAGACAATGAATTACTGTGCGACTTGTTTGCGTGACTCTAGGCCAGTCTTTTGACGGCAGCCACTATTGATGCTTTTGTCCCCCTCTTCCATTCTTTTACAGTCTCCTTTCAATGTTCATCTATTATGCAAGCCAAAAGCACAAATGTATCCTTTGCATTTTCTGATTCAATACAACAATACACACTGTCGTTTTGCTTAGCTGCACAGTGGCCCTCTGATCATCACAATAAGCTTACTTTGCCATATCCGGGCTGGCACACAGCATGGGCCTTCAGAAAAGAGAAAACTAATGGCCGTGCACTGTTAACACAATGGACACTCGTATTTAGTCCCAGTCTTTATAAAACACTTTGTAGCCACAGCAGGTAGACAGAGAAAGGCCGCCTGTCCCCTTCCCTCTGTACAAACAGGAAGAGAGAGGCAGAGTGAATAAAAGAGAAAAGGACGTTGAAACTGAGATGAGGAAACATAAAGGAGGCTCAGGGTCTGGTAAATGACAGCCCGGTCACAATGAATTCCCCTCTGGTGCTACTCTTTCATACCTGGTGTTTGTACGTAACCACACTTGACATGCTGCATTTTCTTTTGCATGGTTCTCTCTGGCTCCCACACCCGGCAATCCAGCTTAGATGCTTTGTGCTTGTGTATCGTTTGTTATGTTGTCAGTTAATGGGCCCCACTTTCTTTTCTCCTTCTCTGTACCCAGGACGAGCGTGAGGCAAGAGAGACGGTGAAGAGAGAACAAGACGAGGCATACCGTCTGTCTCTAGAGGCTGACCGTAAGAAGGTACTTTAAAAAACAGAACTTATTAAGATACTGGTCTACTTGTAACACAGGTATGAGTTAGCTTGGTATATTAGAATACGCAAACATTTAGATTTGCTCTTAGATTTCAGACAAGACTGATTTAATGCTACTTTATGCTTCTTTTAGTTTTGGCTCCTGAGAATAAGATTGAATCATAGACTTGATAACCACTCAGCTGGAAATGATAACAGTCACACAAAGTTGCAATGCCTTAACATGTAAGCGGCTTGAAAAACCTGTTCCTTCATAACCATTGAAACTTCACTAATGCTTCATCAAAACAACGTGACAACCTGTGAGAAACAGTTTCAGTGTTAAGCATTTCACATCACTCAGGATTTTAATTTGGATTAAGCTGTTACGTCCGTTGAACAAATTTAATTTCTTTTTTTTTCAGAGAGAAGCGCAAGAGAGAGAAGAGGCCGAGCAGGTTCGCCTGGAGCAGATGAGAAAGGAGCAAGAGGAGGAGAAGGAGGTGAGGAGAAGAGTCATATCCTCATCAATATGACATTACGGAAATAACTCAAATTATAACTCTGCCTTTATCAGTACAAGACTGAACAGGGATATGTTTCCCCAGCACACAGTAATATGTTTTGTGCAATTGAGCCGTTTTTTTTATCCGTCATATTCTCACTTCACAATAATGAGTCAATTAGATTGCGGTTTTGGTGAAGCCTGCCAGTCAGTGAAGCATGTGTAGTGTGTGCGAACAGGCATTCAGCCATTTTGGAAGAATGAAATATCCTAATTACAGTGAAGCCCATCCCTGTAAATGTCACCTTACATACACACAGTTATTGTTGTATTTAACTGCTTTACACTGGTATAGCACACAACCATCATATTGAAACCAACATGAACAAAAGACTGAGGCAGTTCATGTACACAGGCTCATACACAAACATACATACACAACCTAAGCAAACACACATATTCACTTGAAAACAATTATTGTATGTGAAGAGGGGGAAAACACACACACACACACACAGGCAGACACACTGTCACGCATACAGGAAAAAGAATAGTTGTCTGTGAGGATTGCACCGACGTTGTAATACACACTATTGTAACACAGTGTAGTCCTCACTGATTGTTGTTTACTCAACAGCAGAAAGCCTTGGCACACTGAGAGGTATTGGGTGACCCGGCTCACTCAGGTGATCCGTCACTTCAGTTAAACAGACAACAACAAAAGAGCCCACAGGCCCAGCCATCTTAATTATATCACTGTAGTCCATCAACCAAATGTTTGTATGTTTTAAACAATAGCCACCATGGCCCTTCTTATATCAATTCTCTGTACCCAAGCGTCATGGGTTCCATGCTGTTACCTGTGCTAACATACTAGTGTTGTACGTGTGCTACAGTCTAGATCCTTACAAATATAAGTGCCAGTAGTAGCTGCTGAACCCAGAAAATATCAACTTCGTTTCCTTTAACTCTTGTTAACCTGAAATGGGAAACAGGTGCACCTGCCCTCATATCACAACATGAGAGGCAGTGCAGTGCACTTGTATGCACATGTACATGGGTAGTGTTGATGTGTACTTCTAGTTCTGATGACGCATAGAGAAAAAGTTGGGAAATAAAGATGGGCATTAAAAGTATTTGATACATATCTATCTGTTATTACTACTTATCGTTTCCATTCTTTATCAATTAATTTGTTGTTTTTTAAAATACATTTCTGGGTAAAAAAAAGTGGGTAAATATGTTTTTGGTGTGCTGAAAAACAAGTCTAACTATAAAGGTGATTTGTTGGAGATTAAATCAGTAAGACCAAAAAATCATTCTTATTTACAATAGATTTTATTCACATTCTCCTGTTCACTGTAACATTAGATTACATTATAAACATAGATTTTGATCGAAACAATTAATTGTCTTTACTGCTTCTTTTAACTTTCCTCTCCTGCTCTATTATCCCTTTGCAGAACTCGCAGATTTTAATCTAGAAGGACCCATGTAGATGCTATTTTTCTCACATAAAGACTCAAGAGAGCAGGACAGCACATTTTAGTGTTATTCTTGATATTAATTTTAGGCTACAATTATTTTGATGTGCTGATTCATATTTTTACCACAGTACTGTTTTAACACATCTTTATTATCTAAGTTGACTCTTAAACTAAATCTGCATTGTAGCTGTTGTTACTTTAATTTCATAATAATCTTTTAAATGTATTCATTTGAGGGTTTTGAGGCAGAACAATGCTGTGGGAGTGCTTTCTCTGTGATTTTATGCTTTTGTGCAAAGAAGAGGGAGATGAAAGTAGGAGCTGGTGAACGGTGGGAGGAGTCGGGGGCAGCAGTGTGTATGTGTTTCCTGTGCCTTTATGGGATGACATTACTATTTACCTCCTTCAGGGGGTCTCCGCATATAGTTGTGTGACTGTCAGGTGCGACCCCCCCACCCCCTCATCACCACTCCTGCCACCCGTCATCTGTTTGCTTTCTGTGGTTAGCAGAGCAGAGCTGGAGAGGCAGATAAATGGATGGAAAGATGCTCCTGATTATTTGTGTGGAGCAGCGCGGGCCTGAGGCTCGACCAGACGCGTGTCCTGTGGTTTCTTTAGGGACGCTACCTCTCACTTGTGTGGGTGTTTACACTTGTGTGGGTGTTTATGCTTGTGTCTGTGGTTGACTACATTTGTATGTCCACCACTACCACACACACACACACACTATTTGTGTATGTGTGTGTGTGTACTTGTTCGTCCCTGGGGGGCCATTTAACTCAGTCAGCATCAGCTCTTATACCTGAGGGGGCTGATGGCGGAGCGGCACGCGCCCTACCCTGCCCACCCAACACCAGAAGCTGCTAATGAGCTACTGTTGTACACTCTTATGAAATATAATTGCATTATGGTGTGTAAATAAAGCCGGGGCGTGTTGTCACAGCATATGCTCCCCGGCTGGCCAAACAGGAACAACAAGCAGAGGGAGGAGGAGGTGAGGGGCAGAAACAGAAAGAAGAGGGAGGCTCGAGGGAGCGGCTGAAACGCGTTTTTTAGAACACAGGAGAGCTGATTAGCTTTGCTGTGGAAGATGACAGTTGATGGTTGTCTTTTGTGCTAGCAAAGCCATGCTCACTGTGTGACTGTCTGTACACAGTATTACAAAATGTTTTATCCATAAAATAGACTCTTATCAGCTCTTATGAAACTGAACTATCTGCGATAGACTGATATAATCAACATACCCAATCTCAGATTTCCCCAGCAGAGTAACTGAGCAACAGCAAGAAAACATAAAGCATCAAGAATATACTTCTCTGCTTTTAGTAGGCTGAACTGCTGCTTGGCAGCCTATTGAGCTACACCAGGCTTTAGGGACCAGGGTGAGACACAGGGCAACTAATTTAATAACATTCTCAGGACAAGAAGGTCCTTTAATTAATGTGAGGCAACAGAGCTGTAATCAGACTGTGGGAGCAACTTCTTGGGTTGTCTGTCAACCTTGTTTTGATAGTATGCCGTCATCCTTATAACTGTCAGTGTTACTGTTGAATCTTGGGTTTACATTTACTATAAACACAGAAAGGCAGACCAAATTTTTATGAATACATTTGATTAAAAATCAGGTTGGTTTTTTTGCTTTATGGCTTTTCTCCTTCTTCCCTTTCACAATATTCTTTTCTATGATGTTTTAATTGTACACAAAACAGGCTAAATTAATAAAAAAACAAACAAAAAAATTTCAGGAAGGCATTTGTTTTCCACAACAAAACACTATTACATGGTGACTTTGTAATTCTAATATACACTAGTAATGACAGCTGCATCTCACTATCACCTGTATGCAAATATTCTTTCCTTCAGTTAGCATTTTGAATCACTACTGTATCTACCAAAATCATTTTTATTAGTCTTTTGTTTCTCTAATTCTCATTTAACTGTCATAGTGTGCATCATTTTGTGAACTGAGGAAAATATTTGTTAGATATCGTTACTGTTTATTTGCAACTTTACTTCAACATTTGTCTTGTGTAATCACAAAAGAGAAATCTTTTACCTTCAAACAAACTTTGAAATAAAGCTGAACTTGTCTGCAGTGATTTTAAGCTGTTTATTGTGCTGTAGTCACCACAGTACTGTATTTCTCCCATCCATTCTTTCAGGCAATCCGCTTGTCATTGGAGCAGGCCCTACGCCCAGAGCCGAAGAGGGGTCAGGAGAGCAAATCAGCAAACTGCGAATCCGCACACCAAGTGGCGAGTTTGTGGAAAGGCGTTTCGGAGGGGCAGGCTATGGTGAGGAATGATAGTGTGGCCTCCAAGGGATACTTGCCGTGTTAAAGTTCCTCTCCATCGTAGAATGTGAGTGGTACACCTACTTGCACATACACACAAAAGGACTCCTTAACCTCTTTTCTCCTCACAGACGTCCAATGAAAGGGCTTTAAAGATCAACACGTGAGCTTTTAGAATTCACAGCTGGGATTGTCCTGTTGTCAAATCGCTGTTTTCTGCCGTCCTTCAAAACAGTTCTCTGCCCACGCAAACAACTGCTAAATCTGTCCATACCTCAGCTGAGTAGCAGCAGGTTATGAAGTGTTCTCGGCCACAGCTAACATCTCTGCTGGAGAGATCCACAGCTGTAATTGGCTTTTTCCTGACGGCCAGAGCTAAAAGTTAAGCAGCAGCTGTAGGTGGTGTGCAGCAGGGACAATATTTAAGACAGTATGTTATGGTTGATTGACAATTTCTTTATTTCCTGCTTTTTATTATTGTTGTTTTGTCTTTAAGTTTCAGTGTTTGTGTGCTGCAGCAACACCAGTGCATCACTGCCTTTGTTTACTCGTTCCTGTGATGGGACAAGTTAATTCGAGTGTTTATCCATCCACCTGCGCACACCTAATATTCCGTGAATATTAATTAGTATCAGCCCGTTGTGAATACAGTACACTATGACTGTGTTAGGATACAGTTGTCAGCACTAACGGTAGTATTCTCTGTGGCTCTTCTTCTGACGCCCGGCAGCAATCAGCCAGCTACAACCAGTCATTAGAGGGCTTGGTCGTAGCGCTCTATGGTAGCGAGCTAATGAGCACTGTTTTAACTACCAGTTTAATTAGCCATGCTGCTGGAAACAAAAATGGGATTTCCATTAATCAAGAGAGGAGTGCATGTTGAGGGGTGGGTGGTGGTTGTATAGAGGTGTGTGTATGTGTATGTGTGTGTGTAGGCTTGCCCAGGCAGTGTGCCATTGTAGTCTGTAGAGACCACTGGGGCACAAACACCTCAAACTAACACACACATTAACGCGTAGCTCACACTCCTCATTTCGTCACAATCACACACTTCAACACATGCACAAATATTTTCAAGCAAACACATGCCCCGCTCACAACTTTGTCACTTAAAGGATTCACAGTTGTCTCTTTATAATCAAGAGTAAACATGTGTTTGAGACAGAGATAAAGATGTGTCTGCATCGCAGATGAAATTCCAGCAAAAACAGGATGGGAGGATTAGAGGGGTAGAGAAGCGAGAAGAGGATGGTGGCTGCACAACTAGTAGGAAGAGAACAGAGAAGACAAAAGCTTAAACAAAGAAGAGATTTAATCAGAGAAACTGTCGGAAAGAGAACTTGTTAGAGATGACAAGTGAGAAAAATATTAAAAAGATGAAGATGGGAGATAATTCCAGAAAACAGAAAGGCAAGAGATTTGGGGAAAGAGAAGAGGGAAGCAGATCAGTGGTAGTGCCAGTATGAGGCTGTGAACACAGGCCCCTGTCTAATCCTGCAGCTCTGTGTTGTAATTAAATGAGAGGGAGCATTGAAAGCCTCCATCCCGTCCAGACGCTCTCACTGTTGCTCTGCCAGGATCAGAGGATAGAGGATAGACCACTATTGCATTTGTAATACTGCACAACTGTTGAAACCTTCTTTCTGTTTTCTAGTTTTCTGTGGCTTTGTGCAGTGTCACTCTTTCTTTTGCTATTTCTCTCTCCATCATCCTGTTTCATTTAATTTCTGCTCATTCAACTGTACAGCAAATTGGAGATTTTTACTCAGTTCAACTTGAGAAAATGAAGTGAAGCTCCGTATGATATTTTTGGCTAAAGCTAACACGTTACTGACATGCAGAAAGAGTTATACAGTGAATCAGTAAATCTAGTAACACTGGTTTAATCCTGTTTGTAAATCAACTTTTGACACTTTGAGATAAATCATCAGAGCCAGAGTGTCTAATTTCCTGTTTTTGCCACCTTCCTGTTGCTTTGCCAAAAAGTGTCTATTAGTCTTCAATTTTTGGACTCAGTCTCCTCCTCAACATTTGGTATCAGTGGCTTATCTCTTCAGCACTACAGCAGGCCTTACACTGGCATCATTTGTACTAGGCTTAGCCGTGCTCAGGGAGCTAACCCTTTTCCGTTTCTATGACTGTCAGCGAGTTTGAGAAAGGGGGGTGTGGGTGGGGGGGGGGGGGGGGTTTCTAGTGTTTCAGTTTTCAGCTTTCCATTCAAGAATTTCCTCCTTTTTCTTTGATACTAGGCGAGCACAAACCACCGTTGAAAGGCCTGAGGTCTTCTTCCTTCAGTTTGCGGTGAACATGTTTAGACTGTGGGTATAATAATTCTGTCTTCCTACTCAGCAATCGCCCCTTCCTGCCCGGCTGCTCATAGACACCCAAACACTGTCAAACAAGCGTTTTATTTTTCTCACTGTGATACTGTACTCTCTTTCACCCTCTCTTAATCCTTCTTCCAGCTCTGTCAGTGAAATGGTCCAAATGATTGTCAGACAAAACCTGAGATGCAGAAAAAATAAACAACGGCACAGAAGAGGCCGAGCACTGTACTGAAATAGATTTTACATCTGTTATACTGGTTCGTTTTGTTTTTCTTTTCTTGCTATCTGAAAGAGTCGTATTCACAGGAAGAGCTACAGCTGTTTATTTTCAAAGTAGTTTCATTCAGAGTTGCTTCGTCAGGACTGTTCTTACAATATTCTCCCAACCTGTCTGAGAGCTGTATGGCACCCTGCTCCATCTATGAAAATAGATTGTGTGTGTGTGTGTGTGTGTGTGTGTGTGTGTGTGTGTGTGTGTGTGTGTGTGTGTGTGTGTGTGTGTGTGTGTGTGTGTGTGTGTGTGTGTGTGTGTGTGTGTGTGTGTGTGTGTGTGTGTGTGTTGCCATGGCTCCGTCTGAGGCCAGTATCTCCTTGATCTCTTAATGTTAAAAGCTGCAGTCTTTGAATTTTTACTCTTTACTCTCAGCCCCTTTCTCACCTTCAGCCCTCTCCTCCTCCTCCTCCTTGTCTTCCCTCCAGCTTTCCCTCCTTCTGTCTCCCTTTTCCCTCCTCTTTCCCTCTCTTCCAGCCTCTGTACCTCCCTCTCTCCTGCTCACACAGTCCCTTTCTTTTGCAGTTATACTTTACTTTTGCTCTTTAGCCTTTATATACTTCTCCATGTGCATTCTCACCTTTTCCCTAAATCCCTTTCTTTCTTTCTTTTTTAACATTCTTAAATCATTTTTTGAACTAGTCCATCTTATTTGCTCTCACTTCACTTGCTCTCTCCTTTTCTCTTTTTCCACATTCCCTGTTCCCCCCTCATCCAGTCTATGCGGTGGATTTCTTCCTTTGAAGTACCGTATTCTGGCCTGTTCTTTTCTGTTCACGCCCCGGCGCTACGTGCTGTCAACGCTCCTGGCAGCAGATAATGATCTCCCACTGCTTTTGTAATTGGCCAAATAAACACTTGACAACACTAGTTTAAAACAGACAAGTTATTTGGTTTTAATTAACATAGTAGAGCCTGTAATGGCTTCATTAAAAATGCGTTATTTCAGCTGCACATTTGATTATGTTGGAAACGGACATCTTGAGGGTCTGTGTTTATTTTCCCTTTCTTTCCTTTCACTGCTGAGCGTTGCTTAGTGTCGCCTCCTCTGTTATCAGTGTGTTTTATTCATTTGAATCAAGTGACTTACAATTGTGGTATTTATTTTAAACTTCACATTAAGAGCTAATTATGTGGTTTTAACCGTGGTGAAATCTGTTATTTGATAATGCCAAATACATGGGGTTCGTATTAGCTGAGTATTTTATGTCATACAATTTTTTTATTAAGTAAAGAATAATAAAATATCAAAGACTGCCGAGAAACACCATCTGTCTTTTCATTTGGTTCCAGTTTTAAAATTAGGGTTTTTTTATGCTGAGCCCCCATTATTGTATTATTTCTTTAGAGTTCAGACAGACACAGTTCAATTCAGTTAATTTGTTGTGTATTTTTAATGAACATGTTTTTCCACAAAGTCAGAAGAAATCTGCTGAAATGAATGACATCATTTAAGTTAGTCAGACATTTCCCTAATTCAGCTGATTGATTTGATCAGAATTGGTTGATGGAAACTATATTGACTCAAAGTTAAAATCAAACTGCAAACCAGGGAGCTAGACTCTGTCTTATGTATGTATGTATGCATGCATGTATGTATGTATGCATGGCTGTGTAGGCACAGGAGGAGAGAATATGGCTTAGGCAGAGCAGAGGAAAAACAACAGCTTTGTTTGTTGACAGATGCCTCCATGCTTATGGTCTGTTAATTGGATAACAATGTAAACAATCACCGATGGCGCCTGTCTCCTGTGTCAGTGTGGCATCTTGTTTCCCTACTTTCTTTTTCAGAGTCAGATGCTGCTCTCCCCCCGTCATTTCTCCCTGGTGCACCACTAGCACAAACTCTCATCCGAATTCACTCACAGCTACACACACGCTTATATATATAGTCCACAGACACACACACACACACACACACACACACACACACACACACACACACACACACACACCTGCTCCACCCCATAGCCTCATTTACTCTTACCTGATGCTGTGGTGTCATAACAGCTTGTCGGGTTCATTAGCATGGCAGCCATTTGCGAAACACCGCTCCCAAGGTGGGAAAAGGAACGCGGCAGCCCTGTTGGTCGTTTTCCCCACCAATGGGATGGAATATGTTTACAGCAAACACACACACTCATAAAGACACACACACACACACACACACAATTTTACTGCTCTTCGTGGCATCTCGCTCCCTGCTGTGCTATGAGCCAGTCGACTAGGTGAGGGCATAAGGTTGATATGGCAGCCCCTCCCTGCCCGCACCGAGCTCCTCGGGACCCCGCTGAGAAGTCAAGAGTCTAAATGACACGTCGAAATGAGGACAAGGAGATGAAAGACATGGAGTCAAAGACCGCTGGTGTGCACATGGTGTGACATTTCCGAACTCCCTTGGGAGATGGATCGGTTGTCTGATGCTGACGTGTTCACTTTCCCCTAATTTACTTGACTTCTTTTTTTCCTTTTCTCACCCTTTTCTGAGCCCTTGAACATCCTCTAATTTTACAGATTGTGCAGTTAACACAAGTTTAAATGTGTAGATTGTTTTAATTATATTATATATATTATTATATCACATATGTTTACTCATTCTCAACCCCTTCAGTGTATAGAATAATTGATTTTAAGGAGCTAACAAGGATTCAATGAGAATGAAATCAAATCAAAATGAAAAGACCTTTGCACTTATTAAAATACTTTATTGTTACGACGCTGATTAGACACTTGTCATGTATTCTATGGAGGTTGAGTGTAGGTGAAGTTGGGGCTCAGGTCATGGTCACAGTTCACGTTTCATTCCCTACAATAGTCTGTCTCAGACTTATCACTCTGCTTGTTTGGAGGCTGACCTTTAACATTCTCGGCTTGCCCTTCGACCCTCTACAGCAGGTACAGGGAGCTGGTTAATTATCCCACCCTGAGGTTAGAATAGGAGCCCTAATCAGAGGAGCTGACGCAGCAGCCACCAGATAAGCCCTGGACACATCTCAGTGTCACACCACCTCGCCGTCACACAGCCCATTCAGCCCAGGTGTTAGATTGGCCTGATGTAACACAACCCCTCAAGTGATTAGCTCACATAAGCTAAGAGGCCCACAGGGGTGGTGGGTGTCAGAGAGAGAGAGTCAGATTGTCCTGTTTTAAAAAACATAGGTCAGACTGCCTTCATGTCAGCTAACTCAATCAGCTCCATTGTGGGTGGTACTGCATTATTCCTCTGCTTTTCAACAATATGTGTATTCAACACAGAATGATGTTTCTTTCCACCGTTGGCTACGTTTCTGTTTGACCTTTTTCTCAGGTGAAATTAGTCATTATTAGTCATCCAAAATGCACAAAGTTCTCTTCTTAATCCCTGTCTCTTTCTCTCTCTTGTTCAGACACACACACACACACACACACACACACACACACACACACACACACACGCACACACACACACACACACACACACACACCAAAAAGATTTTACAACACACACTCTCTGCTCTCCTCTCCTGTAACCTTTGTCAGTTTGTTCTGGATTGGGGCCTTTTTAAGAAAATAAACCTGATGGTCCTCATAGGGAAACAAAGCTCTAGCTGCTCAGATTACTGCCTAGACTTTTTTTAAAACACAATGTTAGAATAATACATGGCGTACACACACTCAATGAAATGAGTGCAGCACTAAAGCTACACTGTTCTCCAGCCTGGATCTCAGGGCATATATGGCGGGACAGTCACCAAGGGATTTCGAGCGACTGAGGCCATGTCCACACTAACATAGATAAATCTGAAAAATGCAGTTAAAATAATATTGTTAAACTGACTTTAAAACATGTCTGACTGCCCATTTGGCAATACCTGTACTTAAGATTTGTCCAGTTTGTAGGATTGTTACCATGAATCTTATCTAATTTGGTCAAGATGTCTTTTAAGTACTGATCATGTAAGAAATTTATAATAAGTTGGTTCAGTCATTTATGGTTCAGTCGTTTTATATTGATCTAAATTTAATATCTTTTGGTATTTTAAGTGTTGGTGCGAAAAAAGACATTGGAAGATGACATTTTAGAATCTAGGAAATTGTGAAGTGCATTTTTCACAGATTTTCTGACATTTGATTATTTTCATAACTGTCTAGATTGACCCATTTTTAAAAAATAATTATTAGTTAAGTTGATGGTGGTCTAACATTCTCCCTCTATTTCTCCTGTGGTCTCTCTGCAGATCACCCAGTTGGATCCAGGGTCAACTCTGCTGGAGGCCAAGTTGTTTCCACAGGAGACGCTTTTTCTGGAGGCTAAAGAGTAGAAACTGGCCCTCTGATAGCTGAGAGGACCAAGTGACTGACTGATGAACTGGCTGGACACACACTAGTCACCGAGCATGGCCCCCCCCTCCCCTCCAGTCTGGGCCTACAGAACATAAACACGCACGCACACACACACACACACACACACCAACACACACAAAGACCACCCTCTCAGACGTACATGAACTCACTGGCATGCACATCCAGTGACACACAAGTGCAAGTAAGCTTCTCTGCCCTCGGCCTGGTCGTGGTACATGAATGCCTAGTGTACACATGTTGCACAGAGGAGCAAAGACAGTATCACAAGCACACAGCCAAACATTCATCTCTCCCTCTCTCTCTATCTTTCTCTCTATCTTTCTCTCTCTCTCACTCTCTCTCTTTCTCTCTCTCTCTCTCTCTCTCTCTCTCTCTCTCTCTCTCTCTCTCTCTCTCTCTCTCTCTCTCTCTCTCTCTCTCTCTCTCTCTCTCTCTCTCTCTCTCTCTCTCTCTCTCTCTCTCTCTCTCTCTCTCTCTCTCTCTCTCTCTCCCCCCCCCACACACACACTTCACAACTTCACGTTTCCAACTGCTGTGTCATGGTTTTCCCCCTCACAACATAAACACAACATAGTGAGATAACAGCATTTGAGAGACTGACTAGACAAATCTTTGTCACAGGAAAAAAAAAAAAAAAAAAAACATGGACTTGTTCTCTCCCAGTTCCACATTCAACACACCGAGGCTGCTTTTTTAGAACATGGTTTTTGTGTTTGAAATCAAAAAAATGCTTAAAAAAAATAAATAAATAAAATGAACAGCAAGAAGAGATGTTGCCCTGCAGAAGTTTGGGGGCTGTCTCATCTCCACCTGTATTTATCCGACCTTTACCTTTCCAAATTCCCCGTTCCATCTCTCCCTCAACCTTCCCCTTCCCTTCCTCACCTTCCAGCCCTTCACCCCCTCCGTCCGCTGTCTGCCACTGGGATGCGACAGGATCTGTTCTCCGCTCCCGGCTGGTTTTAACATCCACTGCTCCACAAGCCAACAAATTGCTCAGTTTTCAGTTGTTTTTTTCTTTCTTTTTTTTTTCTCTTGATCCTTTTTAAGTTTGATGCTGTATTAGTTTTAGTTTGATATACATTATATAAAATATATGAATATGAACATCAATTCGTCTCACCAGTAAATCTGTTGAAACATGTTTTTTTTTCACCTTGTTGAGATGGTTGCGGTGTCTTATTGTAATGTTGTTTTATTATAAGAAAAGTTACTCAAACTTATGTCATACTCTGCAACCCACAAGATGGAAGATCATCTGACTTTATTTCAAAAATATGTTTTAGGATTTTGTTTGAAAATTGTTTTATGTATGCTTAGGTATGCTTTATACCTCAGTAGACTTCAGGGTTTAATGTTAAAAACAAACAAAAAAACTAATGGTTTTCCAGATTTCCATTCTTTTAAAATCTGAGGATTCCTAATTGAAAACTACAGATACCAGAAACTTAATTTGTAAATTAAGTGTAAATTACAAAGGTAGTTCTGTGATACTGGCGGTTTCTTGTTAGTGTCTAAGCTGTGGGTGGACTAAACGAGATGAGAGAAAAAACAACCTCCTCAGAGCGCAGACTGATTACAATGGAGATAACCTGAATATGGGACAAAGTTTGTCCAGATAGATGTCAAAGTTTAGATATGTATCATCATATCTCTGGCAGACCTTTTACATACTTCTCTTAACAAAATGTTTTAATATTCTCACTCACACGCCACCTGGTAATATCAGCCACACCGCAGCCAATTTCCTGCCTTCAGCGAGGAGAGATCACGCAGGCTTAGCCCTCCATCTGTAGCAGGGCTCTTCTGTCAGCTAAAGGCAAAGTTTGAGAACTTTAGCAGAGCGGGCGTCATAAACAAACCACATCAGGAAAAACAGCCCTCATCAATAAACAGGTGGGCAGATTACAGCGACCTCATGTAATCATGTAAAAACAACGATCCAGAGCAAAGCAAAAGTCAAATCACAGACATTTTTTAACTGCTATTATTCATAATGAGGCATTTAGTTAGTTTCTTCTACAGACAGTGTACAGAACATGCTAAAATATTAAATAATTGTGTCACACTAAACTATGTTATGTACTTTAATGGTGACAAGATTCATTTTTAAATAATGCTGGCTATGATGAACAATTTCAAGAAATGATGAAGAGTCAGGGAAGGTGAGTTTTCTCAGAACATTGATTGATCATAAACACAGCTTTACAGAAGAAGGTTAATGTCAGGAAATAATGAGAGTCTTGAAATATAAAGTCTGACTTCTCTTCCTACCAAGAAGACGAATGCTGTACCTGACCACTAAAATCAACTCTTGTCTGTTTGGGGGGGACAACATAAGACCTCCTTTAGTCCCAGAGTAGCTCAAATCTTCTTTATGAGCTGGATTAGATTAATCTACACTGAATAGGTGGAGAACTTTTTGAAGGAGAGTCTGTTTAAGCTGTTCTCAGTGTGAAATGGGAGTTCTGCAGGCTTCAACTTAATCCTTGTGGGTGAAATAGACAATTATCTCATGAATCTCATGAGCACTGCATCAAATCCTTAGGTGTCTCAAACTGTTTTAAAAGGTCATTCACAACCATGTAGACATTTCATATCACGCTCTGGTAATGTGAGTTATTCTTGTGCTTTAAAAAAAAAAACATGAGATCGCTCGTGTGATACACAGTGTGTGTCACACAAGCATCCTGCAGTGTGCGTGTGTGTTAATCAGAATTTCAGTGGCTGTCTTGTTTCTCACGCGAGGAATGAGTTGCCCTAATGTGCTCAGCCAGCCACACTTCCCTGGGTTTGACCAGACAAGACATATTGCTGAAGGCACTGGCAGAGATAGAGAGGAAGAGACATCACAGGACAAATCCTGACTTTCTGTTTTAATCTCTGAGTGTCAAAAACAATCACATATTTGAGCTAATTTTGCGTAACATTTTTGTGAAAGAAGACATACTATAATATACAAATGAAAGGTTTCTATAGGCCTCAAAAAGACTTAAAATAGGACGAAAAATCTTTGCCACTGACTCTGTGTACAAGTGGTATAAATAAGTGTATTGTGTGCAAATTTTCGGCTTTTTCAGGAAGGAGTCATAGATGGGGCCTTGACACTATTGGTGGCTGTTGTGGAGAGTGAAGCAGGTTTCATTGCAAAGAGTCCAAACAGGTATGTCTTCAGTGATCCCTTAACTTGGCTACAATGATCACCTTTTATGGAAATTAGTGTAGTAGCTGATATGTTTCAGTTAAAATTATATATATGTGCTCACTATGTCTTGACACAGCTTATGTTAAACACTGATTTGGCATCTGAACATGACATTGGTGTCCTTCAATTCTGCCAAACAAATCCTTAAAAGTCAGTGAGAAGTCCTGACAAGTGAGAGTAGGAGCTGGATTTAATGTTAAATGTTCTGCTTGAGGGAAATACTGAACTTAGTGAAGCTCTAAGGGCAAATGTTAAATGTCTGTGGATGACATTTGTATTACTTAGACATAGAAGTCTGTTCATATAGGTTATTGTGTGTGTGTGTGTGTGTGTGTGTGTGCGTGCGTGTGTGTAGCTCAGGGCGAGGGTGAGGTCAGAGCAGGGTGAGCAGCTCACTGAGCATGAAGTCGAGTTCGTTTATGCAACAGGCAGACAGGTGCACCTCCGCTCGTCTGTCAGTGTCTTCCTTGGGGGAACAGTGTACATAGTGCAGCTCCTCTCGAGTGTGAGATTACAGTTTCTATCACGCAGCTTTTTGATTCTAATGTGCACAGGCATGCTCCTTTTGTACCACTGCAGCAGATGATGGTGATCGGGTCGGAAATGCCAATGAGACATAATGATATCTCTCTCTTTTACCTGATCAAACTTGTCATTAGTTGTTTCACTGAGCAAAAAGTCATCTGGGCTTTAACTGTTTGAGGGAAACTAGAATGACAGTTGTGTAACAGGGTTTAGTCAAAATGTTAGGACTTTATTTCAGAACAAAATAATTTATTAAGATGTTTCTCATCACACAGTAGAGAGGATCTGATTCATTTTTTGGATGGGTAAGAACCTTTGGAGCTTTTCATGTAGGGAAGTATTTGAGCACATGGGTGCATGATTGATCAAAAATGAGTGTAAACAGACAAAAATCAATAAATGCCATGTCTTTTCTGAAGAGGCTGGGCGGCATGAAAATCCTTTCAAATCATCTTCAAAGTATTCACCATCACTCCCTTTAGACATTAAGCACATTAACTGCTTTGACTTTTTAATTTGTTGACCTCATAATGGAGGGGGCATCATGTTTGGACTCGGCTGGATGAGTAATATCAGCTGTTCTTTGACATATTGGTCAAACTTTAGTTGGACATCTTAATCAGTGCGTGCACCCTTTAAATGTGACACAGGGTGGATGAGAAAGTGTCTGTGTGCTAATGAGCTTACTCTGCCGGCTTCCCTGACACAGATTCAGTGGTGGCAACATCAGGTTGCTGTCTTGATTCTCTGGTGACAAAAGAGGGAAGCGTCCATGATGTTTAACCAGCTCCGCTGGGGTCAAGAATGTAGCCCACTGGCGAAGGACCAAAATTCCTGACACAAGTGATCTCTCCTCCCTCCTTTTGAAGTGGGACCCACTGGGATCTCAAGGGCCAGGCAGCTCCCTGAATCACAGGATCATCGCTCGTATCCCAGACTGCCCTAACCTGGAGGGTCAACCCAAGTTTACTTTCTCAGAGATGGAGGCCCAGTCCAAAGAAACAGAATCTATGAGGTTTGGGCACAAAAGGAGGGTCTCTCTCTCTCTCTCTCTTGATAATGACACAATAGCAACCAATCTGATTTTAAAAATCTGGCTTTGAAATGGGTTAAACATCTTACAAGGCTAAAATGTGTACAATTGGATCCTTTGTTAAACACTTTAACATGTATTTATTTCAAGAAAATGTAACATTTTCCTTTTTCCCCCTCAACATAAACTCTAGTGCAATGCCCATTAAAATGCTTTTAAACAGGCTGACAAAATTACATTTTAAAGGCAGCAAAACAACCAAATTCTAGCTGTAATTGTAATTTTCTTTAGTCTTTTTTCAGATATATATTCACAGAGCTCACACAGCTGTCAGTTTGAGCATAGCCACAGAAGCCAGTGTTCACCTGGTGACTCCAGCAGGATCTGACAGATTATCCACTTTTATTGGGTGAAAATCTTTTAATAAAAAGACATGTGGCCGAATGTACAGCACCAAAAAACAAATACAACCCTCACTGTAGTAATAAAATCAGCTTTTATCGGCCAGATGACTTGTGGGCTCTCCTTCATGAAAATCAGTGTTTGTGTTTAAGGTTTGCTTAAACAGTCTTAGGAAAGTTTTTGGTCATAGTTCATGTCTTTCTTTCTTTATTATGTATCAACGTGCTCTGCTCTTTTTCACCCTAGACCAAATAATGTCACATTTAATCTTCTCACCCACTGAGTTTGGCTGTGTTGTGCTGATAATCATCATAAATGAAATGAGTATATTTCAGATCACCTGACCATTAGCACGGCTACTCCAGACAGAGAACACACTTTCATATTTAGTAAAAGTCTATAAATGATCGATGATTTATAAATGTTTAGAGATTGGAGATCATTCCAAAAAATGACCAAAAACTAACATCTTTTTCATTTAGAATAGTCTTTAAACATGAGGCGATTTTGGTCACACTGGTTGCACTGGTGGCGACTGTGCCAAGAGGCGCGTGCAGCGGTAATGTTGATTCAAAATATATAGGCTAGTTTGATTTTTTTTTTTTTTTTTAATAATTTGAGACTTAATAGCTAATGGTCCGAATAATTAAATGGATTTCTTTTTAAAGTTACTTCCTTGTTTATTTCGTTAACTATAATTTTAAATAATAGTTAATAGTTAATAATTAAATAATATTTAAAATAAACGAATATATATATCTACTGTCGTGATTCGGGAATCTAAATAGGTTGAACATATCTAAATAGCTGTTACTGGTTTGACAAATGAGTAAATATGAAGAACTGCACTGTTAATTAATAAAGAAATTGGGCTTATTATTATTATTATTATTATTATTATTATTATTATTGTCATTATCATTATTATTATTAACTTGGTATTAATTAGTATGATAACTTCTCTTGCCTGGAGCCTTGCACCTCTAGATCTGTGTCCTTAAACCGCTATAGAGGCCTTATAAAAACATGTCGGATTATCAGCCGCATGGGATAAAGCAATAAATGGGCCGGTGGGGTCCTGAATGGGTGCAGTGGCTTGAAGGAGAGTAATTACAGCTTCATATTAATTGTGTTTTTTTTCTTCTCTCATACACACACACACACACACACACACACACACACACACACACACACACACAGAAGCGTAGCGGTGGTGACATCTAGGAGGGCCAAGTCTTTGTGCTGAACACTTCAAGTTTCAAAAACAAGGCCAATTGAAGCGGCGGAGCTCAAAGCCCGGCACCATTGTAGGCAAACACATTGAGTTTTGATTGGGGACAATGGTGTTTCTCAAATTTCTAGCAAAAAGAAAGCCATACTCCATCTGTGATCTCAATGAGCGCCTATTCATGAGCTTCCTTCTTTTCTGCGCCATTCGTCGGTGGAGAAAAGGAGGCAGATGTGGAGGGATAGAGCAGGGGGGAGTGCATTTTAATTGGCTGCAGTGTGTAGGTCTGTCTCTGTCTCTCTTTCTCTCACTACCTCTCTCTCTCTCTCTCTCTCTCTCTCTCACACACACACACACACACACACACACACACACACACACACACACACACACACACACACACAGGAGTTATATGCCATTATAGGGGAGAGTGAGTGAGCCCAATAATCTCGCCGTGTTGATGAATACTTGTAGCCCATTCATTAAACAAAGATAATCCCTGCCAACCTACCTCGGGGGCACAAAAACGGTATTTTTTTTTCTGTGTGTGTGTGTGTGTGTGTGTGTGTGGTGTGTGTGTGTGTGTGTGGTGTGTGTGTGTGTGTGTGTGTGTGTGTGTGTGTGAGAGAGAGAGAGAGAGAGAGAGAGAGAGATGAGAGAGAGAGAGAGAGAGAGAGAGAGAGAGAGAGAGAGAGAGAGAGAGAGAGAGAGAGAGAGAGAGAGAGAGAGAGAGAGAGAGAGAGAGAGAGAGAGAGAGAGATTGCCTGAGTGCTGGCCAACAGTTTTGGCAGGGAGGAGCCCTTCAAATCTTTGAAATATTCATACGCCATGGCAGGGTTATCCCCCATTTACAAATAAGTGTTATTCTAGCGGGTGAAGAGTGATGCTTGAGAGACCTCTCTGTGTCTCCTCAGCTCAAGTGTTTGCAGCTCATGGCCCTCTTCAGCCAATCCTGCTGAAATTTATCCCAGATAGCTGTTTGTCTTTGTGACTTTTGCAAGGCCGGTCTGCACATCACGTCTGCTTTAGAGGACCTTTATTCTCCTGCAGGCCCACTAAGCACAGTGCAGATCATTACTTTACATTTTATAAGAAATATTTTATGAGGGAAATATTGTGGGTTTTTTTTTTATTACTGACAGCCGTAGTTTAAAATATATAGGTGGATGTGGATCAAGTACTACACCTTTATTAAGATGGTTAAGTAAGCTCAAACAATGGTTGTTAATACTTTTTCAGAATCCAGAAACAAAATATATAATAATACACTCTCACATGGTACATTTTATGCACAATAAAAACTTTTTAAAATTATATAATGCCAGTACTACTACTACTACTACTACTACTACTAATAATAATAATTAGTATTATTATTGTTATTATACTTCTTAAGCTTACCTAGTGCAATACCTTTATTTATCATTTATTGTAACTTATTCTGCCTATAATATTTTAACATTCTTGCTACTTTCACTTGAGAAAAAGGATCCTGAATACTGTTGCACCTTTAAATGAAATGGTATTAAAGACTTGATAACAGGCCTCGTGTGTACTCATTTTTATTCTTAATAACGGTGAACATGATGTCTAGTAATTACGCTCATAATGCAACAGCAAATACGTTTTGTTGTACGGTTCATTGCCCAGTAAGATTTATATAAAAAAAAGAAGTGATTTTGCAAAGCTGTCATTTTGAAGTCATTATTACGCATATGGCCGCTTATTTATAGCTATTTGAAATGATGGATCCGTTGTGCATAAAAAGCAGCACATTCTTGTTTCATGTGTGTGCTCAGCCCTCACTGCTCCTCTGACTTTGCCTTTAAAGGAATGCATTTAGCCTGCCTGATCCATTTCCCCGGCGCAGTGGAGCTGCTGTGAAGTGGCAGGTTAACAGCCTCTTGTCTATAAGCCCAGGCCTACTCGGTGTGCCCGTCAAGCGTGTAAATACTTGTGTGGAGAAAAAAAAACGTGCGTTTCTTTTCTCCGCGGTCCCTTGTCTAACTGCTACTCTAACCTCTGCCTCTGTGTGACAGAGCCGGCTGCTGCAGCGGGAGAGCGCGGGAGGGGATCCGGGCCCAGCCGGGCTGCAGGCGGGGCAGCGGCCGCTAGAAAGCCGCACCGGGGTGCAGGGCAGCGGAAACATGCTGCTACATATGTTGGGTCAAGCATGGCCTTTGTTGTGATCTTAAAAGGGTGTTAAAAACCCACTCGGCTGTAGCCTCGTTCAAAGAAATGAAAGCATCGCATAGTTTTTTTTGGATGCATAGGCCTAATGAAGTGGTTAAAAGAATGTTGGATTTTCTAAGTGCTCACAGTCACTTTTAATTGCGCGGGGGGCATTTTTAATTGGGCCCGGAGGAATAATAGTAAACTTAATCCCTACCATAATGCATATTTTTTCCAAAAAAAAAAAAAAAGAGAGAGAGAGAGAGAGAACTTTCCGTTATGAGCTCAGCCAAACTAAAATAATAAATATATAACCCTGAACCACGCAGCAGTTTACACGCCTTGAAGTCAGCAAATTAGTGTTAATTTAACCGGAGCATGATTGAGTTAATTTGCTTGTGCACCCTTCAGATTGAATTGACTTGTGATAATATTAAACACAGAGTCTTATCAGCTCTCTATCACTCAATAAACACTTCAAGTGCATAAACCCGCTTTTCTGAACAGTGGAAAGAGCTTATATGAAAACTAGATTTCCTTTGCACAGCAGCTTCTCCTAAACTGAGGAGCAGTGCAGGCTGTTTTTTTATTTTATTTTTTATTTATTTTTATTTTTCAATCAGTCTTCCTGAGGTGAAAGTAGATGCCTCTAATCTCTCCAGTGAGCGCTTGGCCTTCTCTGCAGTTTGCAACTATCACTTTACGCATGCAGGACGCGCACGTTTGATCCCGCGAGAACGTCGCCCGTGCAGATAATTACTTTGAATGTCAAAAAGATGTAGTTTTAATATCGTCTCTATTAGCCTGTTGGCTAGGTAATTAAGGTGCAGATGACAGCGGCGAGGGAAACAGATGGCATTTGCTTACAGTGATTCAGAAAGTAAACAATGAGGCTGGGAGGGGAGAGACGGAGGGCTGCACAGCCATTTCTTTCTCCATCAGCTTGTTGTTGTTGTTGTTCACTTGTTCTCGTCCTCTGAGGGACTGACAATTGTTGATTAAAAAAAAAACATCTATAACTTTTTAATCTGAAGTGGCTGCATGAGTTTCCTCCCGAGTGAACAGGTGAGGGAGCAGGTGGTTTGCGCGCGTTGCTCCTTTGTAGCTCTGTGAGATGAAGACTTGATAAATCTATGGAAGCATATCAGTACTCTACCGTTAAGAACAACACATGCAGTGTCTGCTGTTTGTCAACTCTGATTAAGTTCAAAATGATATTAACGAAAAATAAGAAGAAAAGAAATACAGAAATATCTTGTGTCTTCAGTCGCACATAACCAAGCCTTTAAAATACTGCAAACAGACTTATGTATTAATAATTAAGACAACTTCATTTAATAGGACTTTGCACGTAAATAGTAGTAGTAATAATAATAATAATAATAATAATAATAATAATAATAATAATAATAATAATAATAATAACAACAGTAATAATAATTATAACAATACTAGTAATAGCAGCAGTAGTGATAATAATAATAATAATAATTAATAATAATACTACGTCATAAAGGCTACAATAAAACTGTTATTTTTCTTATTAACTTTATGATATTGGGATGTAACATATGATTAGCTGAGAATATATCACTATAAATGCTTAGCTGGCAATAAATATGTTGTCTGTACATAATATACATTTATAATAATTATTTGGAGGAATCCGCGTGTCTATTACGAAAACAACAACAACAACAACAATTTAAACAATTAAAAAATGTTGATTTTTTTGTTGGTTTATTTCTGTTATTCATGCAATCATCAAACAATCAGCGGAGCCAGAACAAATGATTGTCAAATACTGTTAGTATTGTTTGGCGGCACAGAGAGAAGAAAAACTGAAGAACAATTATTGTTTTATTTTTAATAGGCCTACCTTTTCTTTAAACACAACAGACAGAAACTATTGCGTGGATCATTTTTAATTAATATATGTTTATTTTTAAAGTGCATTTCCAAGTGTTCCTTGTTTCAAATTGTATTATTTCTAAGAAATTGAAAGAAACGAATGAAAGACATAAAAACGGGAGTATGTCGGCTTATTTAAATCCACACAACCAACAGCTTCACACATTTAACGAAAATAACATGTTTAATGTTACTGACAAAAGTACAGCGCGAGACTATTTATTTGGAGGAAATGTTTCCATTGAAGTAAATGAATGTCCTCACAGTCACACGAATAACAATATATTCCATCCTGTAATAATCATTTGGACGACCATTTATAAAGGTGGACGACGGTGTGTTTCACCACCAGCCGCGGGCACCGTTCAACACCACTGGATATGATCACTTTCTGCACTTGATAACCTGCATAGACTTTTTTTTTTAAAAAGACAGAGCAAACTTTACATCTTCTTTAATCAATAAAATAAATGATACTTACCTTCCAGGCTGATGAGATTACAGTCACGCATCATCTTTATTTGGGGGAAAATACAAATCTTAAACTGGGCTGTAATTAGCAGTATAAATACATTTAGACGCAAGGATGGCATAAACAAACAAACATGTTGCCAAATGATACAGGACACAAGTTCAAATCTTACAAAACAAAAGAATGAAACTTTTCCTTCATTTTTAGTGCTATTGTTATATTTCAGTGTCCTATTTGGCGATATCTAGCCTATCTTGCGATGATGAATCTTAAGGCCCGTTGCTTTGCCCGATTAATGGGACTGAAATATTCTTTCAAATCTATAAAAAATATTTTTTTGGAAATACACAGAATCGATTAGAGCTTTCCCGGAACTCCCTTCAGATTCTTAACACTTGATATTTGGAGGAAAAAAAGAACTCAGGTGGACACAGTTGAAAAAAAGAGGCAAGCCAATCAGATTGCTCCTTCCCCCTTTGGCCAATGACAGACGCCACATTGTTGTCAAATTTGTCTAATGAAAACGTAGGAGCAACAATAGAGAGGGGAGAGAGGATCTGTAGCCTATCCGCTGACAATCTCTGGAGGAAGTTAGTGTCTCAGGCTGCGGCGAGTAGCAACCTCGGCTCCTCCTGGAACACTTTTAACTTTGTGTCGAAGCGGGAACGATCGCTCTTCTCGGCTCCTGTCCTTTTTGGATTTAAAGTCGACTGTGATCATTATTTCAGCAGAGTCCTTGAACACTTTATATCGTTGTGATCAGAGCGTTTTCCTGCATGATAATCTCGCCAGTAGACAGACATCGTTGACTTCACCTGTTGCACAGAGATGTTGAGAACCGCTGAGCAGCTGTGATCGGCTGAACATTCACATCAAAACGACGTTTTCTTGTTTCTAGTAAGTCTTAAGTGAGAAATCAGTGAGAGGAGCACGCATGGATCTCAGACAAGAGCTCCCCACTGTCTCCTCTGCCTCTCAAGTCCACCCAGGAGCAGTAGCGGCCGCTGCTGCCTCAATCCCGGTGTCCATGTCCGGCAACCTGCTACGGGGCCCTCCGCTCATCTTGCGTGCTTCGGACAAGTATCCCCGCACCCCGAAGTGTGCCCGCTGCAGGAACCACGGCGTTGTTTCAGCGCTGAAGGGCCACAAGCGCTACTGTCGCTGGAAGGACTGCATGTGTGCTAAATGCACCTTGATCGCAGAGAGGCAGCGGGTCATGGCCGCACAAGTGGCTCTGCGTCGGCAGCAGGCTCAGGAGGAGAACGAAGCCCGGGAGCTACAGCTGCTCTACGGCACGGCGGAGGGACTCGCCCTGGCCGCCGCCAATGGCATCATACCTCCACGTCCAAACTACGAAGTGTTCAGCTCTGTCAGCAGCGAGAGCAACTCAGGTGAGTGGAGCAGCTGCACGCATGAATATCAATGTTTCTAAGTGTTGTTGTGTGTTGTTTTAGAGCAGTGTATAAAAACCTCCAGGCTCCAGCTGTTTTAGAAATCACGGACCTGAGAGGGTTATTAGCCCTTTTATAACGCATTAGTCAGGTGAATGCAGTTAAATAGCTGTTGTCAGCTTTTTAATTATTGGACTAGAATCAGGTCATTCATATTAAATTGTTATAGACCTGTTTTGAGTGTGTAGTGTGTCTGCTGATATAAAACTGACGGGATTACTGTTAAAACGTGTCCTGCAGTCACAGGTGCACAGGTGAGCTTCATTGCTCATATGATTGCAGGTTCCTCCACTCTTGCGGAGTCATTGCGGTTATATTTTAGGCCTAGCCTACTGTAACGGTGTGTGCACTCATGTTTTTGGCACTTGACATGTGTTGTGTCTCCTTTCTAAGCATTGTGATTTTCTGGTTGTGTCAACAGATTCAAGTAAGTACGAGCTATTTTCAAAGAGCCAGCTGTCTGGATCCGTCACCTCTCAGCAGACTGCGGGGAAACCGGCGTCCACCGAAAGTGACTCGGCCCCGGGCATTTCGTCCCCGGACGGCCGACACGGAGGTTCGGGCTCAGAGAACGGAGATAGCGAGTCTTTCATCAGCTCTCCGGTGTCAAAGCCCTTAAAAGACGGCGAGGAGACACCTGGGTCCGTCAGCTCCCTCGGCTCGGATTCTGGTTCTGAGACCGATAAAGACGATCCGGAGCCCTCCCCTTCCTCCGCGGCCTCCAGGCACATGAACGCCATCGACATCCTGACCCGAGTGTTCCCCAGCCACAAGCGGAGCGTCCTGGAGCTCGTCCTGCAAGGCTGTGGTAAGGACGTGGTGCAGGCCATCGAGCAGATCCTCAACAACAGCGGGGCTCAGGGCGCCAACAAGGCCGGGTCAGATGAGGCATGGACGGCGGAAAGGATGCTGCAAAGCGCGCAGCAGCCTCCGTCGTCCTCCGGATCCACAACCGCCCCGACGAGGCCCATGTTACCCGGAGCCATGACGCTGAGTAACCGCTCTGCGTTTTCACCTCTGCAGCCCAACGCCCCGCACTTCGGCGCTGACCCGGGTACCTATCCTCTGGGTACCCACCTGGGACTGAACCCCCTGCGTCTGGCCTACTCCGCACACAGCCGGGGACTGGCTTTCATGACGCCCTACTCCACCACCGGGTTGATGCCCACCCTAGGTTTCAGACCCCCGATGGACTATGCCTTTAGCGACCTGATAAGGGACAGGACAATGTTACACAAGGAGCAAGGCTATGCCAGCGGCCTGTACGGCCCTTTGGTCAACAACACGCCGGATAAACAGTGAGGCTGCTGGACTGACCATTAGAGACAAACTCCATTGTATTTGTAGCCACAAGTGTTGAATATTCTGGCAAAAATCTGTGATGCGTTTTGGCTATGGGCGACTGTACATAATAGGATTATCTGGCTTGTAGTCAAATGGTCTGAGAGGAGCGAAAAAAACTTAACTTACTTATGTGTAATTTTCAAAAATGATTTTATATGTTACACTACAACAGTCTGGATGACATTTCCCATGTATGAACCTAATTATGCCATCAATGAAATAACTGAAAAGATATTTATAGATTCCAAATTATGATCAAACTGGAAGTAACAAGTGAACCCAGTCAATGCACAAAAAGGCTGAAACTACACACAGATGCTTTTATTGCTGATGTTCATGTTAACTCTGCAGGATTTAGGATAATAAAAAAAGAGTTATGACTATTTAAAGCCCATCAAATTTTGCAACTGGTTGATAAAACTTAAGTTAACACAATTTTCACACTCAACCTTCAAATATGCATTTAAGTTATTACAACATGTATCCTTCGGATGTTAACCCTTTTAAAGATTTTCCTGTTGTAAAAGTTGAACTAATGATGTGTGCCATCCCTCTTTTTCTTATGTATTATTTCACTTATCTCACCTTTTTCTTTTTAGTTCTTTGTCCAACTGCCTGTATTATATATTGCATTTAGTACTATGAAATGCTATGCTATATTTGACTCTTCATTTATCCTTTAGTCAGCTCAAATATTTTGTGACAAAGTGCTAAATCAAGTCAATTCCTCTTCAGATGTTCCACGCTGTGCTGTCACATTGTATGAATATGATGGAAATAAATGTTATTTTAAAGAAAGTGGAAAATAATAATAATTATTATCATTATTACTGCTGTTGTGACTGTTGTGAGAAAATTATCCACATGTAAAATCATTTCAGAACACATGTAAAAACAAAGTGTCGCGATGCATCTGCTGGAACCTTCCAGATGTGTCAAAAAAAAAAAAAAAAAAGTAGGCCTCGGACAAGTAAAATCATTTGTTTCTGCACATGAAGACGAAAAAACACACTTCAAGACAGAAAATCCAACCCAGTAAAATTATCGATGCGTGAAAGATAAATAAATATATATATATACATTTTTATTTTTTATTTTTTTACCAATTTAACAGACTGCTTATTGCACACACCAACAGAGGATGAAGATATAGACAGACAATAACTGACATTTCATAAAGCATCCCCATCCATCCACTTTTTTTTCATTGAATAACAGGCTTAATTTGGCATTATACAGATTTAGCTGTTTTAGTTCATATTGGACATGACAAACTGTAGATGGTTTTTTATGCAGCCAGCGGGTCAATTTCAGCTGATGAACACCGAAAACCTTTTTTAGTTTGTACATCCTTTTTGACCTCGCATCAAACCCAATTATAAGAGCAATGAGAGTATATGAACTTAAACTACAGCCTACGTAATTAGCTGAACAATTAAAATATCTCACAATAACAGAAGCGCAATGTCAATCCTGCATCAACACACAAGGAGAGCAAGATTAAAGAGCTGTGAAGTTCGAGTTTATTCACATAAGAAAATTAGACTGCAAAGAAATTAATATTTAAGTTTTTTTGTTTTAGAATAAATGTTTTGTTTCGTATTATTTAACATAACGGTGTCTATAATAAAATATACTAAAAAAAAGAAAAAACAAACAAACATGCAGTTATTTATGGAGGAGAAGAAACCGACCTAAACCATTTTGGGTTTTTTTTTTTTTTGGAGGGGGTGTTTAAATCTTGTATGGGTTCTCCTCCCGATACACATTTAATAGACATTATTTCGCCAGTAGGACGACATAGTTTTACTGCTGGTTTTACTGGTAAACGCACAGATGATCCACTGGGTTGAGCTCTGTCTCTGCCAACACCCTCCACACCCTATCAACGATCTCACTGCCTCAAGGAAGAGTCTATCATTTCTGTAGAACAATGGCGCCACCTGCAGGTCCACCGGTGTCAGTACCGTACATTTTCGAGGTTTGTTTTACCCCTCAGCTCTCATATTGCATCACTGGTCCAAATAAGAGTTAAATGCTGATTCATAGATGTTCCTGAATAAGTGTGAAGCCTCTCACTGAATCAGCTGTGCAGAAGTAAAAATAGCAATAAAAACCTGCAGTAAATGGAAAGTTGGAGATTACCAATTACTATTATATTATGATGGTGATGATGATGCTGATTATGATGCTGATAAATACAAACATTTAACAGCATTACAATCACAGAAGACAATATTCAAGGCCCTTTAGTGTACATTTAATCTGGGATTAAGCTCCATGTTTAATTTTAGGATTGACTGGTGTACAGAAGAGTGTGTCAGTCTAACTCTATTAAATGATGGAGCTCTGTATCTCCTATTACAATACTGAAGACCACTCATAATCACAGCAGTAGAGAGACGTATGTCATTGTGCCCCAAAAGATTGAAGGTGGCAGAGTAAATAACTTCTGTTTCGTCCTTTAATTCAGTGTGATCTTTCCAGGATAACATATCACAGGACTATCATTACACCCAAGTATTTGTATCAAAATACCTGCTTAACTTTTTTCATTCTGGATAATAACTAGTTTTGCTCCTTAACTGGCCCGTAATGGGTTATAAAATCCATATTAATAGCTGCCATTCTGTTAATGTTAATGGATTCATAGTCGATTTAGACTTTTCATGAGTGTGTCTTTAGTTTCTTACTAATATAATTCTTGTAACATTATTTATGTGAGATGATGGAGTTAAATATCACATTTCTTATGTCTTTTGTCAATTATGTCTTGTTGTGGGTGTGATCTCCTGCCTTTATGAGCAACATCTGTCCTCTTTGCTGTTCAGCACCATCATCTCTAAAATCAGAGGAAAGCAGATAACCATTGAAAATTTGGGACGTACATGCCCCCGTTATGTTGGACAGCCAGCAGATCTTTCATCACAACCAATACTTTACTGACATGGACACTTATTGTGGAAGGGAGCTGTCACCTCCATGAGTCCCTTCATATTTATGAAGTGTTGGATGTGTGTGTATATAACAGACAGCACCACTAGATGACAGTCTTGTCTAACAAATTACATTTATAGTTCAGTTTTACATATTGTTCAACACAGATGTCAATAAGATTCAGTCTACTGCTCACAGTGGAAGCCCGTGGCTGCAGACATTAAAGATGTTATCATTGTGAGGTTTGTAGTTTCAAACACAATCTGAACTCCTAATCTAAGCCATCATTTCACAGGTTTCATATTTCATTGAAAATGTACCTTCTGTTTGTATGCACTTAATTTTGCTCGACTTAAACTAATCCTGACAAAGGCCTGACAATCAGGAACTCTTATTTGTGTATGCAAGTTAACATTATACACATAGCAAACACTTCAGGTGCTGGCTTGGCTTTTGACTGGCATGCTACAGAACATACAGTGTCCTCTGCTGGCCATTTGTGTGAAAAGCACTGACAGAGTTTTACATTGATGTGTGGTCACAATGGTGATTACACTGATTAGCATTATAGTCATCAATATTCTTTATCTGGACAAAAACATTTGAGTTGAGACACTGTTGGAAGTAAAATCTCTGTGACTAATCAATTAATAGTTTCACCATAATGCAATACATCTACAATATTCTGATCTATTTCAAGTGATCGACCTTCGACCGCCGATGGTCCAGTGTGTAAGAAACAAATGAAACTGAAGCAAAATGTGATACACATAGGAGGAAGAAAAACAGTTTGGAGAGAAATGTTGGTCTGCTATAGTAAATGCACAACTCTGGTTTCTATGCTTCTTTCTCACTGTTCACTGATGAATAATTAGACATAGGCAGATAAATAGCCACAGGCTGCCAGAGCGGTGAAGAGAGAGAGAGAGAGAGAGAGAGAGAGAGAGAGAGAGAGAGAGAGAGAGAGAGAGAGAGAGAGAGAGAGAGAGAGAGAGAGAGAGAGAGAGAGAGAGAGAGAGAGAGAGAGAGAGAGAGAGAGAGAGAGAGAGAGAGAGAGAGAGAGAGAGAAATCCATTTAGGTTATCATACATAAAACCCATTTTCATTTTCAGAGCCACTGTTTGGTTTACTGTCAGAATAACAAATAGATAACAGCAAAACAAAACAGCATTGAGGGGGAAACAATTGTGCACATTCTGGACTGAATTTAGAGTCTTGACTCTTCCAGCTCTGTAAACCCACAGAAAAATACATAAATAAATGAAATAAATAAATATGTAAGTTGAGCCATGCACTCAGACATTATAATGCTTTATTGGCTCACCAGCAATAGAGTTGTCTCAATAATAAAGCTGTCAGTGTTGAAAATAACTAAAAATTGTCATCAGTTGAACCAATGACCTCTAGACATCCACTGTTCCATATCATAAGGAAACATGAATACATGAGTGTTAGTCCACATGTTGTTAATCCTTAACCTACTGCTGTTACCTAAACCTCACCCCAGTTTTGAGATGTTTGGTGCATTCAGCTGTCAAAGAGAACGTCAAATGTTTGGAGAAGTATGAAGGAAGAAGGAATAAGGAAAGGGAGATGAAAGCAGAGGTAGAATGGTAAATATGTGTGCACCATGTATTACTCATGTTGTGGGGACTTGTAGCCCTTTTGGGAACAAAAACAAGCCCAAATTTTAGGGTGAATAATTGCTATAAGATTAGGGTAAGTCTAAAGGAAATGAATGATGAATGAGGGTTAGGGCAGCAGGACAGTGTGCATGTGATTGTGTGTGTATATGTGTATATGAGGGGTTCTTGGTCTCAGGTAAGGAGTGTTGAATATGGTCTCCTCTCTATATGCATTAATAACAAAGCAACCCTAGATGGTATTGATTCGGGAAACTCATTCCTATCTGTACTTCAAAGGGTCCCTTCATCATTCTGCCCCAGGAGCACCCTTGACCAGCCTGCCTCCTCCCCCACCATCTCTCTCTGCACCATCACCTATACTGCCCTCTCTTCCTCTGTCTCTTGAACCGTCACTCCATCATGTGTGATATCTCTTCACATCAATACAAGTATTTGAGAAACACTTTTTTCACCACATTTAGTGTTAATGGATCAACATGAATGATCTGACCTGAGAACACGGTACTTTTATGATTAGAGTATGGTGGGGGTTATCAGTTTGGTAAAAGGAAAAACACAAATGAAAATGGGTATTTGCCTTATCACACTAAGTCAATTATTATTCTTTAATGTAGACAGGCATGTACATTTGAAAAGATAAACCCATTTTCATGGGTTTATGAGAATCTGGGACTGTCACATGACAACAGTGCTCTACATTGTGTGATAATTCAGAGAGGCAGCGTGGGGAGGCAAACCTGTCTATAACTTTGAAGGCTCTAAGGATGCAGTCGGCAACATGTGAAGGAAATGCAGGTAGCCAAATATGCTCAGTCGAACCCTGTCTGCAGTGCTGAAGGCCAAAACTACACTGAACACTAGACCCGATTCTTAGCCCAAACTGGCCCAAGACAGCAAATCTAAGAACAAAACCAAATCTGGCAGCCATATACAGGATAGTGCAATACTTATTTTGGGGACCTCAGCGAAAAATATTTGTTTTATTTATTTATTTCAAGATTTATTAGTCAGGGACTGTACACAACAATCAACATTTTAGATCAAATCACATTGTAAATGTGTCAGAGTTAGCCAAGAGGCTAGTTTACATCTGTAGTCTCCAATAAGGTCAACAGCACACAAATTGGTCTTGGGTCCTTGTTGCTTACAAGTTCGCAAGAAGTATCCTCTATGTAACATACTGTAAATGGCAAGTTCTTTTTATTTTCTCCATAAACCAACCAATAATTTAATGGTGAAGTTCTACCTGCCCCCTGTATGTCTGTTAGTTTGGGGTAAATTAAGAGGTTCATTTAGTGTTAGGGACCATGTGAGCACAATATAAAATAAAAATAATTAAGGTTTTATAACTATAATTTGACACAGGGCAAAACAGTGCCGCGGGATTACATAATAATGTCAGACCAAATTGATTTTGCACTCTACTGGTGCACATTCACAAACAAATTAGCGAGTAATCAAATCCCACCGATTACTGACACACAGTGAACCTGGGGCAGTTGTTCTTTTGCCTTGCTGGGTATCTTGCCTTTGCCATAACCAGCTCACATTTTGCCCTCTCGTGTCAGAGCATATCCACAACATTCAGTTACAATCAGACTCTGCAGGCTACCTGGGATGTTATTTTTAAAACCAGAAACCAATTAGAACAAAAAAGGAAGTTGTTGTATGTAATCAAATTTGGCCTTTACATGCTCTGATTGTCCCAAAAGGGCTCCTCTTGTAGCACACCGTGGCCCTATCATTTGCTCAGCAGACTGTAAAATGGTAAAAATTAATATACTAATGTTGACAGGCATTAAGAGAGACCAGCAGCAATTGCCAGCAAGTTATCAGTACCCAGCAAGTACCCAGATGGCCTGTGTGTATTTATAGTGTGTTAAAATCTACTGTTGTTGGAACCACAAGCGCCACAGGCTCCCTCTCTCTGAGCGGCAATTAAACAGCACAAAGCTGATGTGGGATGAAAAACACATACCTACAAACTATTTTACAAAAGCAAAGAAAAGATGCCTTATTTTCTGAAAATCTGCATGACTTTCCCAGTTGTTCCACCATCATCTTAAGCACACAGATGACTGTAAGTGAGAGAAAATAAAAGCAAGCCAGCACCCAGTTTTATTTCCTCCAATGACAACAGTGATAATAAAGCAGCAGGTGTGTACGGTGAAAGTGGGGGAACGTGCACGTTACGGGTGTTGTGTGCACGTCGTTGGCACGGAGCTCACGGAGACCCTTCGTATGAGTTTTAAGGATAAATGGACGTCAAACTGTGCCGACACAGCATGAGCACACTTAATCTCCTCAAGTGGAGAGTGTCACTCAACACTGCTGGGCCAGATAAGGTGTGCTGGAATGTGAAAGAGTGTGTGTGTGTGTGTGCGTGTGTGTCTGTGCATGTGTGTGCGTGTGTGTGTACATCAAATCCTGCAGGAGATGTCTTTCTGTCAGGCATCACGAGCACCCAACCTTTCTGTCATTTGAAAACCTCAAAACGCAAACTGTCATGCAGTACATCATTGTTAATGCTAAAATGTCTAAATTTAGACTTAGGCCTACTCCAGGAATTGTTTGATCCTCACTCCTACACACAAAGTGCACAATTTTAATGGTTTTCTTTCTTCTGATATTTGTTGTTGTTTGCCAAGTATTAGCGGAGCAGCTCCTCTCTAAAATTTGTGACGTTCAGCTGACTGACAGAAGTAGGTCTGTGTGAAAAGAGCTCTTCCTTCTCTGGCTCTCTTCCTGGCAAGATCTCCTCCTCAACATCATCTTCCTCACACTCAACGTGAGACAGTTTTTCACTCCTCTTCCTCATCTTGCACTCTTTTCCCATTATTCTAATTTTTCCTTCTTCTTTCTTTCCTTCTTTCTTTCTTTCTTTCTTTCTTTCTTTGCACACATGTATATGCATATACACACACAGACAAGGACACACACAGTCAGGCATACACGCACACACACACACGAAGAGACACACACATGCCAAAGTCCACATACAAAAAAGTGCACACCCACCCACATGCACACCCACCCACATGCACACCCACACACACGCACACCCACACACACACACACACACACACACACACACACACACACACACACACACACACACACACACACACACACACACACACACACACACACACACACACACACACACACACACACACACTCGCCCCCTCGGGAAACCTTACACAATTACGGCAAGAATGGGATTCATTCTCAGCCTTCAACAACTCATTAACTGCACATTGCAAATTGTACGTTTCAGCAGAAAGCATTGATGAGGAACAGCGAGAACGGGGGCTTTGGGAGAGGCCGGCATCATTTTAAAGTGTGTTCAGAATTTATTAGCATATCACATATACTGTATGTATATTATATATGGAGAGAATGGAGAGGAATGACAAATGTGCAACCACACAGTAAGACTTACACATTTTTGCAAATGTTTTGCTTTTTTAAGCTGCATGAAATCTCTGGTTGGTAGGTAAAGTTTGTCATATTACTGTAGGGCAATTCAGATAAGATGTTAAATACTACAGCAAATAATGAATATACATATATAAGCATGAAATATACATACAATTTCATGCAGCTGGCACTGATTTGCCAGGCAAATCACAGCAATTTCAGACCTAATATAAATCACAAAAAGCATTCCTAAATAACTCTGTCCAGTTCTGCATACTGAGTATACTGGCCTGTTGGCAATTTAAATGTATACTTAAGAATATATTGTCATTCAGATGCCCTTGGCTTTGCACAACAAATAGTAGATCTCTTGGGAGCAGTTAGGAAGACAAGTGCAGAACCTGAAATGGAAAAGCTAAATATATACTGTGTTGGGTATGTTTCGCTCTGTGGTTTTGTTTGAGAGATTTAGAGTTTCACTATCAGTCTGATTGGGAAGAGAAGCTTGTGGATTGAGAGCAGAGCAGAGATGGAGAGCTTTGCAGAAAGTGCAGCTGTAGCGGGCTTCAGCTGATACGTGACCGGCTCATTAAAGTTTCATTGGCTCTTTGTTTCCCCTTTGGGTTATCCTTCACAGACCAGGTACTCTCACTCACAGGAGCTCAGTCAGTGCCCATGCATCTGATCTCTCTCTCTCTCTCTCTGTCTCTCTCTCTCTCTCTCTTTCTCTCTGTGTGTGCGTGTGGTGTGTGTGCGTGTATGTGCAAGGGTTGGAAAATATGTGTTTGCCTCTTGTTGGTTGAGCTTTGACCAAGAACAGACATGTCGTCTCCTTGCAGTGCTCTGATGACTCTCTCTTGTGCATCATGACTAATTTTAACTAATGATAACATGCAGCAGTAAAATGGAAAAAGACTTAATGTCTGTGGAATATGACACACACACACACACACACACACACACACACACACACACACACACACACACACACACATACACACACATACACACACACACTCTCTCTCTCTTTCTCTCTCTATGATGAGTCACTGAGTCTCAAATTAGCACATCCTTTCTTACTGGTGTTTTAATTTAAAATGGGAGATGGATGGGATAGGTTAACTGCATTGTTATCACAGCTTGGTGGAGCAGGAGGGGGGAGAGAGTTCTCCATCAGGTGAAAGAACCTGTGTTTTAAAGCTCAGAGGGGACCAAGAAATTATAGCACACATTACTTTTTACCTGGAACACCCACTCAGTGTAAGACCTGTAAGCTCTGACTGAACCTTGAAGTTTGCAGCAGGGATTTGTATGAAGGTGCACTTCAAGGCAAACAGCATCATGGAAAATGCTCTATATATCTATGTGGTAAAAAAAGAAATTTGAATTTACTATCTATCAGTGTTTGTCAATCGCTAATTAACTGACTGTGATTCTTTAGGATGATGGATGCAGGTGGCATACACATCCTTCAAAGAGGAACTACAAAAGTTTCTAATACAATGAAAAACAGGCAATTTCTCTATATCTAAAATATGAAAATCATGGCAACATTTATCAGAGAAAACCTGCTTCTGGCTGAATGACTAATAAATGTGGTAACTCCTCCTCTGCCAAATTAGCAAAAATGTATGGATGTGTTTTTATAATTATCATAAGGATAAAAAAAAGAGTTCTCTCCAGAGTTTGAACTAATATGATGGGGACACTGCTGAACAAATTTATTAACCTCCAGACCCGTCATTGTACTTCACGGAGGTTAATAAATTTGTTCAGTGGTGTGACGAGAACTAGCTCATCATTAGCATTAAAAAAACTGAGGAGATGGTGTTTGACCATCGGTCAGTGGGGGATCACACTCCACTGTCCATACACAGGGAGGAGATCAAACAGGTCACAACTTACAGGTATCTAGGTATCCACCTGGCTAACCTCTTCAGCTGGAGACTAAGGGTGTTTGGTGTCAGCCAGAACATCATGTTTTTATTTTATCAGCCAGTGATGGAGAGTGTCATCAGGTATGGGATAACGGCGTGGTTCGGCAATCTCTCCACACAGTCCAAATCTAAGTTGCAGTGCCTAGTACAGACTGCTATGAAGGTGATGGGGAGGACTGAAAAGCTCTCCCTTCAGTCCATCTATGAGCAGTCTGTACTCAGGCAGGTGTGGAGGGTATTGTCGGACCCGTCCCACATCCTTCAAACGCAATACGAGCTCTTGCCTTCTGGCAGAAGGTACAGAATCCCAAAATGCAAACTGGACCGTTTTAAATACCATCAAAATTTTAAATAGATCTGTATGCTGAGGCCTGGGAAATATGCAATAACTTGGTGTTCTGTTTGTTTAGTTTTTTATTTTTTATTTTATTTAATTTTTTTTTTTTGCTTTAATCTTTCATTGTATGTGTCATGTGTGTGAATGTAGCTTACATGTATATGTCTTTAGCTGTTATATGTATTTTATGTGTATTTATCATCTATAAGGGCAGCTACTACTATGCACTATGCACTTTGAGTCCATGACAAATTTCCTCTAGGGGACAGTAAAGTATATTCTATTCTATTCTATGCTATTCTCTTCTGCTGGAGAGTCTTCTTTCACAGCTGCTGTCACGCGGTTTGTACTTGCTTAGGTAATAGTGTGATCAAATTAGAGCGCTGGAAATAATCCCAGGGTTTTGGCAAGCTTAGTGAAACATTCCCCAGTGTATTTGATCATTCATTTACAGAGAGTTAGTTTTTCCAAGGCAGGTATTTCTAGATAGATCATTATCAAAGTATCAACGTCCCCTTCTGACACATTAAATGCTCAAATGGATGTCAAGTGCAGAGCAGACACTAAACTGAGGGTAGGTGTTGCTTGTGCTAGTCCTGCAGGAGTAGAGCAGAAACTTGATGCACGGACACTCCACATAGACATACACACTTATATAGACACACACTAACACAGAGTGGAGGACGAGTGATAAATTATCTTGTTTTGGTCTGTGGATCTTTGTAAATTGAATTGAGAAAAGTGAAGATTGCAGTAGAAGTGAGAAGAAGACAGAGACAGAGAGGGAGAGATGAAGAGGAGAAAAAGAAGGAAACTGGGTCAGGCAGGTGAGTGGGGAGGTGGGGCAGAAGGGAGGACTGGACTGTAGAAACATTATTGACACCCCCCCTCCTTCCTCTCTTCTCCCCCGCCCCCCCAAAGTATCCACCCCTAGTCTCTGACCTGCAATTACACCTCTCCAAATTATGATCTATACCGGCAGAGAGGACCTGACCACGGATGGAGATAGATGGAGATAGATTGAACTCTATCTCCTCTCTCCCTTCTCTCTCTCCCTCCTCTCTCTCTCTCTTTCTCATGTTTGCCGATGGAGACAGATGGCGCGGGGCCCCTGGCCTCGGCCCCTGCAGATTGATTATTGATCAGGAGGACAGAGATGGATTGAGGGGTGGAGAGGACACCGAGGAGTGCAGAGGGCTGCGGGGGGAAGGCAGAGGTGGAGAAGTGGGAGGATTTCAAGGAATTTATGTTTTAAGAGTGGGCCTAAAGGATGGCAGGATGGGGAGAGGAGGAGTGGAGAGAAGGGGGTGGGGGGGCACGGCAAAGGTTTTCTTTAGCTCAGCCATCACCTTGAGAGGGAGCTATTGACTAAACTCCAGATTTATAGCCAAAATCTAAAGTGTTTTGGTTTCTGTTCAGGATTCTCAAGTTATAACTCATTCTTTGTCGATGAATGCCCCAAACTCACGTTAAATAGATGTTTATCATTGCTATGGGCGCACAAACTGCATGTCCAAATATGAAACTTTATATAAATGAAGGAAATTACTATGTTAAGACTTGGGGTCACAGGACTCACTCTGCACACAACACATCATCAAAACTTTCATTTCAGTTGTATAAATGGAAGCTACAGCATCAAAGTTACAGTCAGAATGTCTTTTTTTCATTGTCTACTTATCAGCCGGGATTGTAGGCCAGCTGTGTGCGAGGGCCCGCCCTTGTGTTTGTGGGATGAGTGTTTGTGAGCATGCTGATGTGTTGGGAAGGTGAAGCTGTCTCTCCTTGCCAGACAGATGGCTATCAGCAAGGCTCCAGAGAGTGAGTGCTGCTTTACAGGGGAGCCAAGAGGTTAAGCTGCAATCTCCACTGTCTCTCTCTTATTTTTTCCCTCAGTCTCTGCACCTTTCATCTTCTCTGTGTGCGTTTATGCGTGTGCACGCTCATTTACTCCCTTTGCACTCCTATGTGTGAATATCAGTGTGCGTGATAAAGGAACAGAAGGAGCCTGTTGGCTGGTACATGTGAGTGTGCTGGAAGCAGATACTGGAGGAAATAAACGACATGCAGGCAGCTGCCCAGCTCAGAGTTTACACTGGGTGCCATCACTGATGGCAATTCCTGCCTGTTCACCCTCCCAAAGTAATTATTTAACTTAAGATTATTATATTCATCTGTTTACCTAAGTAGACACAAACCTGAGAGATACCCTATTTTGTATAAGCAAGCCCAGATTTTACATCTCTGCTCTCCTTCACTGTCCTCTGCTCTCCTGATTTTCCAGGTGCCTCCAACACCTCCATATGTAGTCCAACTCCCAGGCAGAGTGGGAATGGTGTCCCACGAGGAGCTATCCTCAGTGGGCCTCATGGAGTGGGAGGATGGAGTCCTGAATGGCTCAATTTGCCCCCCGAGGCTTTATTTAGCCACTTACAGTTTGAGGAAAAACAGCTAAATCTGTAATTGTGAGTACACTTGTCACTTTGTATACAACAGATTCTGTATCTGCAAATTCCATAAACCTGCTATATTCAATATTTTTGTATTAACCATGGATAAAAAACTATGTATCATATGAAATGTGTCACTCATAGTGACGAACTTACAGAGAATTATCACTTGATACTCTAGAGTGTTTTAGCATCCTTCAGCTTATTGTTTTGGTTTTCTGGCATTGCTTATGGCCGCAGAAAAACAAGCTCTGCCTGGCACCAAACAGCAAACAGACAAAGTCAGCGACTAGCTGGTGGAGCATTTAGTAGCTGAAGAGTCAAATAATAGCCAAACATCCCCTTAGGAGCTGATGTAGAGTGAAATGGAGTTAGTTCAAAGAAGAGTGAATATTGGACTGATCATCTTCATCAACCTCATCATCATCAAATGACCAGAAACCAAATGGTAAAACATAATGGTAATGTTGCTTCATGCCTGCTGGATGTGTATAGAAGCCTCTCTTTGCTAACACGTTCACTGTATAAATTTAACATATGATAATAAGTCAGTACTGTGTTTACAGCTTGTTTGAACTGAGTTGAGTTGACAATAGTAAGACTACTTCAGGTTTACAAGCTGATAACAGTTACAGATATTGGTTTAACTTTCATTTCATTCTGTTTTTATGTAGGTTTCAGCACTGCTGAGATCTGTCATGTCAACACAAATTCAACATACAAATGTTTCATGGGGCCGTGTGAGTGAATTGTTGCTAAAACTACATATCTACATTCATGTAATATTTATTACATAACTTTTTCACTTGTCCACAGCTCATGAAACACAAGCTGGTGGAGCAGTTCTTTACGATTTAGCTGGAGTGTGTAATACATCCTGACGTTGAGCAAGTTAGTGTTTACAGCGTTAAAAGGCTGCTTTCAGCCACATTACACATGCACATCTCCAGGATTGGCTGTGTGGCAGTGGGGTTAATGAAGTTTCTCTCTGCTACGCCACAGAGGAGAATTATCTAGTGAAGCAAGAGATGGCTGGCTCTCTTTCTGAGTGTCAACAAACAGTGGGGGAGTCCTCCATAAATGACAAGACGTTGCTGGCCATATTTAGCTGCATTTGGTCAAAATGTAATCAGTCACACAGGCAAATGAACGCAGAAAATGCAAGCGCACATTCAGACATAAACATCCATGGAGAAATTTCACCAGCATACACTACATATAAACATACTCATAAATGCAAACAAATAACTTTGCTGGCCGGCTTCTAAAAAGTTCCCCATCCTTCAGATCACAGTTGGGGGTGAGTAGATTCTCCCTGAGTCATTGCAGTCAATGAGAGATAGAGGGAAATTGTGCAAATTAGGTGAAGAGAAGAAGGGGATGAAAAAGTGCTTTGCAGAATACAAGCATAAAGGTAGTGTGAAATATCTTCAAGGTCTCCTGGTGAATCAAAGAGCACGGCCAGCTGTGTGTTTACCAGCTTAGCAGCGTCAACAACACATACACACATACACACACTCTCACACACACACACACACACACACACACACACACACACACACACACACAAACACAACACTTAACAGGACATTACATTGACCTGCACTCATTTCCTGAGACTTTTCCTAACCTCAGCCATAACCCCTACATGCCTAGCCCCCACCCTTACACTAACCTCCACCACATAACCCTAAACTTAACTTTAAACCAAGAATGATGATTTACATCAAAAGAACTTGCTTTTTGTCCCCATTAGGGAGGAATAGGTGAGGAATACCTGGCACACACACACACACACACACACACACACACACACACACACACACACGCACACGCACACGCTCGATTTCAAATGGATTCAAATGTTCAAATTCTGCTTTATATGTATATAGAGATTGAATAATTTTCATGGAAAAAAATACAGGAATATGTGGAGAGACACTGCAAGAGCCAGGACACTTTTCCATGTTTGTGTGTGTGTGGTTACATGACTGTATATGTGCATGCTATCAGAAGAGTTTGTTGTAAGAGAAATGTTTTATTCACTTTCTCTCCCCTGATGTTTCCTTCTTTTTTTCTGTTTACAGAGAGACAACAAACCTGACCTGAATGAGACGAGCAGAAAGAGATAGATAGAGAGAGAGAGAGAGAGAGAGAGAGAGAGAGAGAGAGAGAGAGAGAGAGAGAGAGAGAGAGAGAGAGAGAGAGAGAGAGAGAGAGAGAGAGAGAGAGAGAGAGAGAGAGAGAGAGAGAGGGAGGGGTGGGGGTCATGGTAAACATTTGAAGCAGAGCACATAATGATAGACAAGAACTCCATGGGTATGTTTGTGTGTGTGACTCCACCAGCCAGGAAAGATGTGTGTGTGTGTGTGTGTGTGTGTGTGTGTGTGTGTGTGTGTAAAATGGTTGCTGTGGAACTGAAGTGACTTATCCCTTTTAAGTCCTTGCAGGGGGTGAAAAGTGTAGGTTGTAGGGCTTTGGCAAGTGTGTACGTGTATGTGTGTGTGTGTTTGTGTGTGTGTGTGTGCGCGTATGTGTGTGTGTGTTTGTGTGTGTGTATGTGTTGGTAGAAGGGAGACAAATTTCTCACCTGTGTTTGATGGGTGTTGTGGTATGATGTGTTATATATGAGTTGCTATAGCGATGCCCCCCTTCTGAAGGAGACAAATGCGTTTCTCTTTTCAGGAAAACTGGGGGGACTCCCTCGCAAACAAGTCACACACACACACACATTGCCAAGAATACAAATAGTGATTCACAAATGAATGCTGTGCAAGTGCAGTGTCCTAATGTAAAAATCCATGTGCATCCATTTGGGGAAAAAAATCAGTCTCACCTCGTAGTTCACCATTCAACATCTATAAAATATATAAAAACCCTGTCTGTAAAAGTGATTCTGGTTTGCAAACAAGGTCTCTGGTTAATATTTTGAGGTCTGCTACCATTTGTGAAGCCTGTCTGAATGTATTAAGTTCTATTATGTTGTAAGAGAAGGCATGTTTGTGAGTGGGTGTCTGCTTTGTCTGTCTTTGGAAACCTTTTTAGTTTACTGCTCTTCCTCAACAAACTGATGGAGAAGTGTTGCCATTCATCATTCAAGATACATCCAATGTCACAATAGTTAACGCTCATATTAATATGAAAACATTTTTGCCTGTGTTGCACAAAGCATTAGCCTGTAGGTGAAGGTAAGCTCAAACTGTTCAAATCCTAATGTAAAATATGAGCTTTTTCTCATTTTTAGTCACCTCTCCCTCAAACTCTTGCTATCTCCCCTCTAAAAAGTTGATAGATTAATGTCCTGAATAGAAGTGTGCGTTGCCTCACACTGTGAGTAGTGTCAATGCTGAAACACGGGATGACAAGCCTATCCTCTCAGTCAGAGCATCTCCCTCTTTCTCTTGCTGTATCTCTTTCTCTTTCTTTTTTTGCTCATCTCATCTACTGCTGTTGTGAGAGGGGGAGAAACTGGAGGTGCAGATGTGTCTCTGAATAAGAATTTAGGAGGAGCTCGATATTGTCTGTGAGCTTGATGAAAGGAGGGAGAAGAAAGACTGGAGGAATAAAGAAAAGGGTGAGCAGAATAGAAGAAAAGGGGTAAAAATAAATTGTGAATAATGTCTGGCCTCCTAATGCTTTGCTGTTTAATACCAGCCTAAATCCCTCAACTTCTCGTAAAAACTTCAACAATTTCGCAGTCGAGTAATCTTCCGATTTAATAACCTTAAGCTTCCCTAGCTCCATAAATCTGACGTTCTTACGCCTTCCCTCCCCAACCTCGCCCTCCCCTCCTCTTCCTCCCTCCTTCCCTCCCTCATTCCAAGCCTCTGTGCATTTTATCTCCATAATAGCACAAAGCGGTGCGAGCTGCCTCGGTGGGAGAGATAAGGGAAATTCCTGCCCGTATTTTAATAGCTTCGCTCAGCTATCTCTTCCTACCAACTCCTCAGGAGCTGCCAGCCAGCACACTCACCTTGGACGCAGCACCCAGAGGAGAATCCTACAGAAAGGCATGACTACTGAACGCCTAGTGTGTGTGTGTGTGTGTGTGTCTGTATGTGTGTGCATGTGCATGTGTCTAAATAAATGCATCTGTATGTGTGTGTGTGTGTGTGTGTGTGTGTGTGTGTGTGTGTGTGTTGGTGTTATTTAGAGTGCAAGTTGCAAATGTTATAAAAGCTGCTCTGAGTTGTAACCTTTATTCTCCCACAATTTTGAATAGTGATTTCCACCCCAACTGTGAAAAAACCCTGTCTTATTTATATTATTAGTAGTAATTTAGCTATTCAATATCCACAAATGTAACTCTGATTAATTTGTGGTTAGGATTCCTCATATATAAGATATTATCATCATGGGTTATTGTTTCAAAAATGCCATTAATTTTGGTCCAAGATGGAATGTGAACCCCAAGTTTCAGCATCAAACTCATGTTACTTGCATCTTTTGCTTTCCTTACATATTGTACTTGTATATGGCACGCCTCTTCCTGCATTGGCACCAAGCAGAAACTTCCATAGTTTATGTGCGACCAACATTCACTAGATGCTTAAAAAAAACCCCTCAGGCTCCAAATGTTTACCATTCAAAAAGCCTCAATTTCTCTCTGGAAATATTGAGTCAATCTTTTTTTTTTTTTAAAGGAGCCATTATCGCTTCAATTACTTAATTCAGCACTCTAATATGGGTGCCAGTTTTAATTTTGGAAATTATTGCTCCATTGATAAGATTTTAAAACTTAGCAGGTTTTGATGTCGACCATGTGGGTGTTGACTGACAACTGTGATTGACAGTTTGCTCACCTGCTGCACTCCCTAGCTCCTGGACTCGCACTGAGTCAAACATTCTGAGTTTCTGTTTGAAGAATAAACAGATTTCTCTCCATATAGGCAGTTCTACTGTGTGTTTGTAGTTCAGAATTTCAACAAGAAACCTCACAGGATGCTTTCATGCAATATTTTCAGTAAGTTTAATGTTACTTGATTATGATACCTGCCCTGCCAATTTAGCTAAAGTAAGATCAAATAAAATTAGCCTAAGTGTGCACTTGTGGATGTTCTTAATAGTGTTCACTTTGGTCCAAGGTAGCAGAGCATGTTTCTAGAGTGTGAAAGGCAACATCCTGCACACCTTATTCAAAATGTCCTAGAGCTCACCATAAACTGCCACTCTAGGCTCCAATGCAAACCATGGTGTGATGTCACATCCCACTGCATCCATTTTTATAAATAATCTATGGTTGTTACTGCATGTTGGACCAGCCCAGCATCCTCCATTACATTTGTACTGTATGAGCACAAACAGTACCAAAGTTTAGTATCACTGCTGGAAGTAGTGTACCCTCTAAGGCCCTTCTAGATTGTGACATGTTGGGCTGTCCCAGAAAGAAATTGTGCGGGAAACATGGTGAAAGCATTGGCCATCAGTCCGTAACTGTGGTCTTAGATTGTTGCTTAAGACACATCCACTGTAATTTAGAGGTTTGGGGACCAAAGACAGGCTGCATTAAAATCTAGTCACTGTCTGAAATTTAAAACCCACAATGTGACTGCTGCTATGATTTACACTAACAAACTGACACTGAATACTTCCACAAAACATATTTTCCACTGAAAAACCAACAGTTCATGCTGAGTTCTTCTCTCCAGACATAGATATTATAGAAAGAAGTCATCCTAAAAATAGTGGCAAACATCCACAGTTCAATTCAGGAAAGGTGTTATACCAATGAAGATGTACTACCACTCCCAGATTCCAGCTCACTCTGAACAGGTGCCCTAACCAACCATTAGGAGTCGCTAGTGCAATGACAAGAAAATGGCCCCTCAGTGTCTTCACACCCATCCTACACTGCTAATTGTCTTTGATGGAGTGCCCAGCCAAGCCGGAAGCATCCAGGAATAGCACATTTTAAGAGTCAAGGACAGAGACATCAGTGTTACCAAATTTTTTTTGTTCTAACAGGCCGAGTCAGGATGAAGGTAAACAGTATTTTTTTGTCCCAGCAGAATCAGCCGGTAATGGCATTGTTACCTTCAGGGACCACTTACAGTAAAAACAGCACCTGTTTTGAAGTCCAGGAACTTAATTCAATTTAATCTCTTGCACTGAGAAATTAATGAAATCATCAGAGACAAATTGTGTTTTACATTTTAGGCAGAGCAGCTGATGTTATTAGCTAGAGTGCTGTACAGTATGTGGGCATGTATATGACCTGTTCAAGGAGACTAGACTCAGGACAAACAGCTAACAATGAACACATGAGCTGCTATGGGATTTAAACCTGCGACCACTGCACTACATCCTCCTACGTCCAAGTACAAACATGGGTTAAATACACAAAAGGTGAGGAACTCAATGACAGCACATTGCTGAATGTTTATAATGTTATAGCTTCATGTACTGTAGGTGATATGGATTCTATTTACCTATACTAATTAACACTTCAAAGGGAAAAGATTTAAAATTTGCATTTCACTGTCAGTAAATCCTATTACATTGTTTTGATGTGTGCCTGCCAGAAATGAGCTCAACACACAAAAGCCCACATGTTCTAATGACTTTTAATCCACCTGAGTCAATAGCCACCAAGGTGTTTAGGAATATTAGCATCTTCTATGAGAAAAAAAAATCCTGGCATGACTATTCCTGACTACCACCACTGCATCTTTTAGAAAGTAAAAAAAAGACAAAAAAAAAGAGAAAAAGAATCAGGCTCAGTTCCATCACACCAGGAAGTGTGGGCTGCTGCGTTTTGATAGGCTGGTTGCCAGCAAGGCAGAGTGACAGAGTGTGGCGCTCACACACTGTGATGACACTGTAGCCCAGCCAGAGATGCTGTGGGATCACTGACACAGCGTGAGTGTCAGTGTGAGCTCGAACAAGCCACTTTATGTGTGTATATATATATATATACAGAGAGAGAGAGGGAGAAAGAGAGACGGTGCGTGTACACAAAATAAATGTGCATATGTTGCAGTGAAGGTGTCTTCATGAATTTGTGTGAATATGCATTTGTCTCTGTGTGATCATTTTGGATGCATCTAGGTGTTTTTATGTCTGTGGATGTGTATGTGCAGTGTGTGTGTGTGTGTGTGTGTGTGCTTCACTGGCCTTGTTCTAAATGTGTTTTTCTGTTTGTAACCAAGTGCAAGTGTGTTGTCATTAATATTTCTATCTGTGAATTTATGTGTTCTTATTCCAGTTTACCCCCTCCTCCCAACACACACATATGCATAATGAACACAACTCAAACACAACTTTATACTTAGATGTGGCACTTAATGTTGTTTGCCCAGAACTGGTGAGAAATTGGAGGAAGATCCAGAGAAACACAGAAGTCGAAGCAACAAACAATGATTTGGTGTTTGTTAGGAAGCCAGATTTTAAAGAAAGCCAATTGCCACACACACACACACGCACGCACGCACGCACACGCACGCACACGCACGCACGCACGCACGCACACGCACGCACACACACACACACACACACACACGCACACACACACACACACACACACACACACACCTTTTACAACATGTTTACACAGACACTTTGAGTAAAGGGATGAAGCAGTTCTGACAAACTGCTTTTTCCAGCATAAAAACTGAACAAGGATGCGCATTCTTGTGTAGTGTACTTGTGTGTGTGTGTAAGTGTGTGTGTATGAGGGGAGCTGCTGTGGGTGGGGACAGAGGAATGAGGACTGAGGGTGAAGAAGAAAGAATGGGGAGCTGGGGAGGGATTAAATGCTGACATTCTGCAGTTCTCGGCGCCCAAAATACACCATTTCTCTCTCTCTCTCTCTCTGTGGTTTGGCAGTATGCTCTGGCAGTTTTGGGGTAGAGAGGATTTGCCTGTAAGTCACTCAGTTTTTATGTAATAGCCGTTTGCAGTGTTCCAGGGAGGCATCTGTAAAGATACGACTGAATCGAGATGCGAGTTGGGCTGCTCCGCTGGCTGCAGCTGGCCAGGAAAAAGGTCCCAGAGTAGGAGAGATCAAGAGAAGGAAGGGGGGAGAGAGAGAGAGACAGAGAGAGGGGAGGTGGGCAAAAGACTGAAATTTCAAAAAAGGAAGACTGGCTGGGAGATCATCCTGTGGCTGCAGGCCCAATCTGTAGCCTTAATGCATGTTAGATTGAGGTTGTCTAATCTTTCTTGCCTCCTGTCTAGTCAGCAGTGCTGCTCTAAGCCAGCATGGTACCTCTTCCTTTGTGCAACCTGTTATAGATGGGACATAATCCATGGCTAATTTCAAAAGAGCACCTTTTCACTTGACAATTATAAGCCTGTATATTGACCTCTACTCGTAAACTGCCCGAAACTCACTGGTCCATAGCTTTGTCTACTAGAACTGTTTACCCTATAAATAATTACTATTATCACAAGAATCCACCCTTATTGCAGGAAATTCTCATGAAATCATGTTAAAATCTATGTGGGTGAACCAATGTAGTTTTGAATTATTTGCCCATCATTTCATTGTCAGATAAGTTGTCAAAGCTCTTATTTAAATAGATGAAGTAGTGGTTTCCTCTGTGGTCTTAGAGTATACGGTGCTACTACATTGACAAATTAAAATAAAGCTGTTTTGTGCATGACCAACATGGATGTATTATAAGATTTACATTTTGTAAATCATGACATGGGTTTAAATTTTGTCACAGTACCACTTATGCCCATGCCAGACTTTTGACTTTTTTCACAAAATACCTTTATTTTATATTCCAAAATCTACATGGACTAATGAATACATTTTCAAATGAGAGCTTTATAAGAAATTATCTCTATTATAAATCATGGGTACACTTACCCTAACAGCTGAAAACATTCATCAGAAAATTAGAACAGTAATCACAAAGTAATTACTTTGTTAATTACCTTGATTAAGTTATTGAAATAGTTACATTACTTATTATAGGGTAACTTGTAATCTTTAATCTATTACATTTCCAAAGAAAGCTTCCCAACCCTACTTCTCGTCACCTCCTGGCTCCAAAGATCCAGGTTGGCAACGGTCAAAATGGCAACAAAAGTCAGCTAAGTTGATTAGCTTTTACAGTCCAGTATATGTATTACACACTGTGAAATGGTGCAGTAAAATATCCCTATGAAACTTTTTTGACAGTTCATCATTTGCCTGCTGTGGTGATTGCTCAGCTGGATACCAAGTTCAACTCAACTGTTTGAAGTCTGCAGGGGGGTGAGTGTTTTTTCATGCTCAAAAGACTCAATTATTCAGTGGGCAGTTTAACTATAGAGCTGCTTAACGGTTTAAATTGTGGCACTTTTGAGATGCTAGCTGCCAAACATTCAACATGTTGTAGGCCTGTACTAAACTGTAAGCATGTAGTAGCACAATGTTTGTTGATTACATGTATGATGTTTAGAGCTTGGTTTTTATTGAAAGGTATAATAATTTGACAAAAAAGGCAACCATTTTCTTAAAAACTTCATTGTGTCTTCATGTCTCCATACATATACTGGAGACACACTTGATGACAGTGGAGGTGACGTTTTCTCCCAAAGTGCTTATAAGCTCCAGCTTCAAAGCCAACACTCACACATTGTACTGCTCAGCTTGCTTTGTCAAAGAATCTGTGCTTCGTGTGTCTGCTGTCTTGTTGCAACACTGATATTTATTGGTCCAATTACAGAAAATGGCCAAGAGAGCTGTTTATCCAATGTATTTTCGCTATAAATCCAGTGATTAAACTGCAGCAGATAATGCATGAATTGTGAGGTTTAACACTTTTGATTGTGGATCCTGCTGATATTTGTATCCATTCTGTCATAATGTAAAATCAGCTTGGAGGTCCAGAAGATCACTGAATATGAAATGGCAATGTCCATTCAGCTGGAAGGCTTTGGTGTAATACATATGCTGTCTCTGAGCCAAATGCACTTGACCACTAGCATCAAGGAAGCTTGGGAATTTAAAGACATGTCTGAAAAGAACATGTATTCTTTCATTTCTCTTCTGACCCTAGAAGTGAATGTAGTCGGACTGAACTCCACAATCCCTCTGACTTGTGTAAACTTTATGTGAACTCAATCATGAGGGACTCATACTCTGGGCCTGGCTAATTAGTGGTTAATTACATCTTCAGACACAGGTCATAGTAAGAGGCTGAGCCAAATATTAATGTTAGCTCATCTTTGCTGACAGAAACTGAGCCCAACAAAGACTTTGGCTATTTTGTTGAACTTCATCAACTTTGAGTTGATTCAAGTTGTCGGCTCCTGGTCCTTTTAGCATGCTCAAATATCCTCAAACTGTCCCAACTTTCACTCTGTTGACATTTTTTCTATGCCCGGCCTGAAAAGAGAAAAATGTCAATTACTGTCTTTCACAGCTACACTGTAATAAATGTCCATAGAATTAACACTGAAATGCTGTAAAATTATGACATCAAAAACCTGTAAATGGAACTACAATGGAGCATTGTTTACTTTACAATCATATTTTGTAAAATACTAAACCAAATATAACTGTTAATTTAGTTTAAACGCAGAAAAAACATAATACAAAAAGCAATATAATGCAGTTTAAATGACAACATGATAGTGTTAAAATAATATTAATCGTAGATTTTACAGGGAATTTACGGAAAACTCAAGTTAAACGACTTATATTGTGGCATGAAATGTCTTATATTTAAATAATGTTGTTTGTTTGGTATTTTTCAGTGAATAGAATTCTATGTACTATAGAATGGGAACTCCGGGTATTCCAGCTTTCTCCCACAGATTACAGTTTAGGTTAATTGGTCATTGTACATTGTCTGTGAGTGTGAATGTATGCTCTCTGTGATAGACTGCTGACCAGTCCAGGGTGTACTCCACCTCTCGCCCAATGACAATGATCCCAATGGCTAGGATTGACTCCAGCCCTTCTGTGACCCTCTAGAGAGGATAAGCAGTATGGAGTTTTGATGTAAATTGGTTTAATAACATAATGGTCATGCTAATTCAGCAGAAATCCAATGTTGAATTTACTAGATTAAAATGTAAGTTTATACAATTTTTACCTGTTTTTTCCAGGTTGTTCTGTAATGAATTCTGGCAATCACAGCTGCCGTTTTTTTTTTCATTCAAAAACTCTTTTTCAATCAGAGCTGCAACAGAATCAGCTGGTAAATCTGGTGTTAAACTGAACACTTCTTTAGCTGCTTTACATTAAAATCTTTAAACAAACAAAACACAGGAAAGCTTTTAACATAAAGCACTTTAAAGAAATGCTGTCTTATATGGAGAAGCATCTGATGGTATCCTGGATAACACATGATTGACATCTAGGTTTTGGTGGATTGCAGTAAAGAATGATAAAAGGAGAAGCTGTCACAAATGACTTGAGTAGGATTATTAAAAAAAGTATGTATTTATGAATGTTTCACATTTACATTCAGATGTATTAATGGGGTTGTGAATTGTTGCTTGATTGTTTTTGTTGCACAGCATGCAAAATGATATGCATTAAAGGTTGAATATGTAGAATATTTATTAAAAGCTATATATTTTTTTTAAAATAATACAGCCACGGGGCGTTTTGAGGGGTACAGAATGAAAGTATTGCTTTTCCATAAAAAAAAATATTTAGTCTGAATTAATATTTTTAAAATTTTTTGACGGGTTCGACAATGACGTTATGACACGTTCTGTGTACATTGTACCAGCCAATTAACGGCCGGAATTGCGGGTTGCCTGTTGTTCAGGCGCAGCTACTGTAGGCTGGCACTGGGTGAAATGGAGTTGTAAACAAACACGGCCGTGTTGGACTCACTAAAACCAGCGTTTTTTGCTCTCAAGTACAACTTTTCATCACAAAACTTCGAAGGTAAGACAGAATATCTGTTAGTCGCTGTAAATAAATGGTTGTTTACCTTTGTATGCTGCTGGTTCACTGAGTTTTTAGCGCAATAATAGTGGTACTGTTGAACTCGCCAGGGTCTTAGCTTTCATATGAGATGCTATTTGTTTGTGTACCATGAAGTATCAAAACGGTAGCAATGGAAATGTGGAGAGTGGGTTGACTTTATGACGCTATTCGGATTTTGATATTTGATCATTAACCTCTTAATGCACGCTGTTCCGTTAACGGGACGGGACGGATGTTAGGAGGTAGCCACACGGTCTTCTGAATGTTTTAAACACCAACCCTTAGACATATATACTCATGCCGTACATTGTTGGAAAGCTTAGATTGTTCTGATTCATTCAAGACCACTCACGACTTATATGGTTGCTCACAGCCGTAATAGTATTACCGATTAGCTCGGCTAGCCACTCAGCTAAGTGAGAAAAGCTATAATGCCTACATACCTTCAAAGTCTTCCCTTTATCCACAACGATCATCTTATGACTCAGGACTTTCTGTACAGCTCGCCAAGTATCCATTCTTGTGAAATATGAAATCCGTTTTCATAAAACCGGAATATTTTCCTCAATATGTCCATGTATTTAGTACAACACGTAATGTAATAACACAAATAACAAACCATATACGGTCCGTTTACGTCATTTCCTGACCTGCGCGTCCATCTCAGACTACACGTGACTAGATGTTTACGACCGTGAGCATAGACATACGTACCGTGAGCCTCTCCTGCTTCTGACGACACCACACACAAGCCAATCGGTGTTTAGGATTAGGCAGTACATGCAGAGACATTGCTGCTACTCCCACTGGCGTTACAATGTAATGTACCTCGGTGGTTTCAAGTCAGTTACAGCGAGGGTATGTTCGCTTCCTGTTTTCAAAATAAAAGCACCAACTCTATCGTTATGGTTTTCTTAATAATAAAAGGCAACGGGTGTTTTATTTTGTGAAAATGACCGGAAGTGCGTTACTCGCTACGGCTAACTTGAGTGGCTCCGAATTCGCAGGAACAAAACTTTAAGCAGATGTTATTTGGACAAATTAGCGTCACATTGTGGATCTAAAGGGCTACTTTCTCGCCTAAAAAGGTTAGACATGTGGATAAAGTGGTATATTTACAGAGTTAAAGCTAAAATAAAATCCGGCACCGGACCTGGCAACCCGACTGCTGGAATTACTTTTTGGTTGTTGCGACTACGATCTCGAGACATTAGATGGCGTTGTTCTGCTCATTCTACATATTCTACCTTTAACCACTGAGTTTGTTGCTGAGTTGTTGCTGGTAAGCAGAGACAGTGTGACTTACATGTTAGAGAGATTTAAAGAGACCATTAATGCCATCCATCCATATTTAATCCCCAGAGGATGACAGCTTTACTGTTTTTCAGGAATATCTGAAGATATAGGTCAAGCACATTATTATTTCATTGCCGTGTTTTGACTTGAAAGAAAACCTTTAGTAAGAATATGCAGACAGTTATACTTGGTGGGTGTTAAATCACACAGAGGCTTATGTTCTTCAGCATTTTCACTAGTTAACACCTTATTGTGTGATGTCAAACTGTGAGAGAGTCCATGCATTCAGTACTCATTTTGTTATCACTTGTACAAAATGTATTAGTGGCTTATCAGCTAATGGTTTTGCTGCTATGATCAATTTGTAGAATATCAGTGATTGTGGTGATGAACCAATTTTTGTACCCTTAATATTGACCCATACAATATCTTAAAAAGCAGATGAAGGCTGGCATGAAAAGGAAGAGATTGTTAGTAAAGAATCTGGCACAGTAGCTTGGCTGGGCTGTATAGGATTGAAATGTGTTGTTGAACAGTCAGATTGATTTATGTAAACCTGATGAATGCCCACAACAGGACTCACAGGGAGCATAAAACAGTATGTGAAATATGCATTTACCTGCAGCTATATACTGTTAGAATATGCTATTTTTGTTTTTGTGTTGTTTTACAAAAGAACATGAAGGACACAGTCCACCACGTTAGCATGGCCTGTGACCTGTCAGTGTAAATAAGATGGATGGCCTGAGGAGAAGCGGGAAAAGAATACATATGAAAGCTTATTGTGCACATATGGTCCATTAAGCACTTTCCTGCTTGTTTTTATGGCTGGTTTAATCTTTTTTAATCTGTCAGAAAATCAATTTGTTCACGTTGCTGCCAGGTTGCTGAGCGGAGCACTCCATCACGCATCCATAGACCTTGCCTGCCTGAGCAAGGCATTGTGCTGGATGCTAGTCATCAGAAACTGCTATACAGAGATAAATGAACGCATTGATGGATAGATAGTGGAGGAAAGGCTAGAAAGGGACTGAAAAAGAACGAACAAGTTAATGTGAAAGCGAGTGGAGAGATATATGGACAGACAAAGTGCAGACAGACAAATTGCCCTATTTATCTAGGAAATATTTTTGACAAGAAAAATGTAATGACAAGCCATTAAAGAATAATAATAACTAGCAATATATATATGACAGTTGATACAAAACTTTATAAAGTGTGATATAGAAGGTTGTCATGTAAATACCATATATACAATATTCCAATAACACAGTTTTATCAATAAAGTAGCTAAAACAGACAATAAATAAATAAAATTAAATACAAATGCAATAGCTGATGGCAATTTGTATCATCACCATCATCTTCAGTCCTTTTACTTGCACAAATCCATTTCATAATTCAACCGAAACTGAAATGAAGCTTCAGCAGTCCAACTTCAAATCAAATCATCCAAAGTTGGTGTTTTAGTGCAAAATTATCTCTTTTTATTACTATCCCTCCACAAGAGCTCAGCATGGGAACACTGTCCAAGGAAACAAAAAGGAGGAGAAGGACATTTTGCACTTAAAAAATCATTGGAAGATAACTGTTTGATATGAAAAGTCAGACTTTAAATTGGATAAACTTTGGAATGCATTTCTGCACAGAACATGGACAAGGAGGATTTTGTCCACTATCACTTAGATTAAAATTGCATTATGAGGGGATCTCTTCATAGCCAGTAACGACGATGTATTGATGTATATCTTTAAATGTGTACATGGGCATGTGAGTATTGTTTTACGACAAGCTTTATCATCATCTCCATTTCCCTGGTCAAATGTGCATTTAAGCCCATACTGCTGCCCAGCAGATACATTATACTGTGAAATGTAATACCAGGTTCTGTATTTGACAGACAGTTTCCTCACCAGATTGAAAGAAACATACATGCAAAAAATAAAACAGATAAAAACAATAAAGACAGTCCTTTGAGTCATGTGGACTTGAACAGCTCAATAGTGTCTCTTACAACCTTTAGTCATAGGATTCATCTGTTTAACAAAGAAAAAAAGGGAGATTTTAAGCTCAGTGAGATAGACATAGAAAGAGAAGAAGGGAGATAGATTGAGCTTCATTTCAAAAACCCCGAGTCTAAAACCCCACAGTGAACCGGTGATTATCCAGAATTCAGCAAAAACCAAATAAGTCCTGTAATTCCTCCAAAGGGCTGGGATGCTGAAAGAGCTAATTTGACAGAACAAGTATAAGAGAGAAAAAGTATTTTCTGTAATAATCTGTGGATTTAGTGGGAGAAAGGGAGGATACCTGGGATAAAGCAGGGGTTTGGCTGAATCCATTACACCGGTGCTATGGGATTATTAACACAGCCAGGAGTCACTCGGGCTGATAAATACCCATATGAAGACATTGCAGGGGCAGTGAAATGTGTCATTTCCTCTCCCGACAGCACGGAAAGGAAGAAAAAACATTAAAATTGCATGCAATTTATTTGTCAGCTTAGAAGAAAAAAAAAGAGGGAGAAAAAAAAGAAAAGTGTGTATCTCATAAAAGTATATTTTTTTTCAAAGCAGGAAGGCTATTTTCTCCTTGAGCTGTTCGGAAAAGGAATACGCCTTATTAGCCTCTGCGACACACACAGCGTTATTTGGTTATGCAGTGAAGCCTAAAACAGAGTCGGCGTTTAAAGCTGCTTCGTCCCTCCATCTCACTGAGTGATTACCTCTGTCAGGCCTTCAACAGACCACACAACACACACACAAATCTGCAGACACACGTACACACCATTCGAAAAACTTGTGCGCGTACACATGCACACGCAGAACATAAAACACCTGTCCCCTAAAATGCCTGAGAGCACTCATCTCTGCCACACCTCAATGTGCAGTAATTCTGGAAAAGGCCCTCTTTTAAGATTCGTGGCCATAAACGGCGGGCGCAGACTGAGACATTAAATGGCTGCTATAGGTGCAGCTCAGAACATTGTTAGACCATTAGTTTAACACCCAGATCTGTAGACAACAGGAAGAGACGCTTATGAAAATGTGTTTTATTCTTTGTGATGCAAATGCAATAAATGACAGGGTGTGGGTGAAGAGACATTCAACAAAAGCCATTTCTGGGTTGAATGGAAAGAGGACAAAACTAAAGTAACTAATAGAGCATCGTTAGTGAGTTTTGTTCAGATGTAGGAGGCAGTTGGCTTGTAGTCCCTCTCCAGCCGGTCTCCTCCCTGCTCTCTCCTTGAACACGATAAAACTCAGGAGGAGGACGAGGAAAGGCAAGCCAGCAGCACTGGTGGACGCTGACGTTCTGTTAAACCTCTCTTAATTAAAAAACATGAAAAGACAACAAAAAAAAAGCAGAGAACCCGAGGATATACTAGTTTGCTGTTCTCTGTGAGCCCGTTCCAAGGACTCTCACTAAATGTTTAATTTCGCTGCAGACAGTGACATTTATCAGTGGGTTTCCAGTGGGGATGCTCATAAACAGCCTGTTCCCTGGACAGAGGCATCTTGGCCTGAGGGAGGGCGACAGACAGAAAAAGAGATGGAGGGAGATGGAGAAAAGAGGGAAAGAGCATCATGGCTTTTGATTGAAATACAAACAGATTTCATGAAAAAAAAAGCACAGGATTTTCAATTTGGTGTAGACCATCGTCTCCATATTTATTCCACTGTCAGTGTTTAATGTGATTAAATGAGGAAGAGAGTGAGCAGTAGATTTGTCTGGAAATATTTCTTCCTCTTTAGACTGAGAGATAAAATCATTGGCTGACACACCTCCGTAGTTGCTGCTAAAGAACCTTTTTTTTTTTTTTGGTGAACTGCAGGCCATGTAAGGAAGGTCATTGCAAACTAGCTTTGGCTCTGAATGCTTTGATGTGTGGCTTTACTTCATGTTTTATACTTGTCCTAATACAAATAAACATCAAACAAACAAACATACTGAACATGAATTTATTTATAGATAAACAAGAGGTGTAGACATATTAACAGAGGTTGATTAGTATATTTAGTGGACACAAGGTTACATAATATCACTTTTGCATGCAATATTATAGCAATGTATCTAAAAATGAATGAAAACAAATGCCGGAGACCAAAGCTCACATCTTTACTCATGCTTGTGGTTAGGTTTAGACAACATAATATTATAATAATGTTTTGCTAGAGAAGATGTTTTGCCAGAAAAATGAAATATATTGTCTGAACATTCTGCTGAAATGTTTAGTATCCACATTTTGTAACGTGCCAGATATGTTCAATAACAATGGTTCCTTGTTATATTTATTAAGAAACCAGAACATAGTTTAGGCTGCATTGTGTTTCCTTACAAACTTTAAGGGGGAAAAAATTAGTAGCACAGTACCAGTCATAAATTTGGACATATTTTCATTCAAGAGAATAGGACGATGTGTCCAAACTTTGGACTGGTTCTATAAATGAGCATCATTTCTTAGATACAGTGTTGGTAAAGTTAATTGTGGGTTATTTTCTCTTTCATTAATTCATGTTTTAAGAAGTTAGTTCTCTGCCTTTTGGAGATTTTCAGTTAGATAACTTGAAAAGTTCCCTTTCCCCCTCCTTATTTAGCACATTTGACCTCACAGAAAATCTTGATTGGTTTTACATTGTAGTGAACCTTGGTTAGACGCGAGAAGAAGTGGATAGCAAGAGGGGAAGCTGTGCTGAAAGCCGTACTATCATTACCTGTCAGATGGAAGAGATTGCTCCTTTGAAACAGGGAAGGCTACTCCAAATGACTTATGCTTATTTGCCCCATTCTACCCCCACCCCACCCCTCTGTCTCTTTCTCTCCACTCTACTTCCTCAAGGCATACATTTTCTCCTCTCCATTCATATGTCAGTTCCTCACTCTCTGCAATCCTTCCCCTGCAGATTTATTCAGGAATACAAAATGAAATCCTCTCGCACTTTTGACTTGTATTAAACGCCTTCATTCAAAATGAGGCTTGTGAAAATGACTTCCACTGAGGCGGTGTCAGGGCACAGACTCTGTTAACATGCAAACTGTACACTCGATTTATCCCCTCTCTCTACCACATGTGATGTGACCTGACCTGTCAGACGACGGGGTAAACAAAATGAAGGGGGTTAAAGAAGGTTACAGACTAAAGAGGCCAATATTAATCCTCAAAGCCCCTTCAAGATGACAAAAAGAGGCTGGCAGCTCCTCTATGTCTCTTACATTACTCTGTTATGGGTCACATGCACCCTCTCCACCTCTACTCTCAGCATCAGAGCAAACTTTGAGCAACTTCTAAGTTTGATGAGTGTTGAGGCATTAAAATGAAATGTCTGCAATTTTCTCCCCTCATGGGGAATTTGCATCAGGCTGAGTGTCCTTCAGAGTAGTCATAGACCGGAGCCCTGCTTCAGAGCCAAATCACGATTAAAGGTACAGTCATCAATTTAGCAGTGTGATAGCAGCAAGATCTCTTTCCCCTGTCATTTACTATATATGCTATCATATCTTTATGATTATTTATGATCAAATTTCCCATTAGTGTCCGTGTTTACGCCATTTGATTGACATTGTATTTAACTCACCCCTCAGTACATTTTTGAAAGAGCTGACTGCGACTTTAAGACGAGGTGTGTTTGTGAGACTGATGAATCAGCGTTGCATTCAGCAGCCAAACAGATGTTGTTCCCCTCCTGTTAGCAGAGAAATGCCTACAGTGTCCTGCACGGGACATTTGGCACCCTGATGTCTGTCATTATTCATCGTGAGAGGGTTTCCAATAACAAGGGCAGGCAGGGGGCATTTTTTGAGCACATTATCCACAGAGCGACACATACATACTGCATGGTGCTGCCATGGGGCATGCAAGGCCAAGAGTGTCCCCTGCTCAGTGTGATCATACCTCGATAGTTGAAGCGAGGCTTGGGGAAAACAGTGAGAGATTGAGTGAAAGTCCTTGGAGAGAATCTGGTCATCAAGTGTAGGGATGCTGATACATAAGTTTGAGCAAGGCCTGTGGGCTGTGGATGTCATGTTGATATACAGAGCTTTCAGAGTTGTGAGGTTTTATGTTATTGCTCTGTGTGGCCTCAGAGAAAGATAAAGAGGAATGTAAAAGAAACTCTATTGCAAAAATCTCTTTAAATCTACTTAAAAAAAAGAAAGTGGCTGGTTGCTCAGAAAAATCCAGCCGCTGCCTGTGTCTTCTCCACATCTGTAGCAGAAGCAGCTGGTGCTCACCGCAAAGACTGCAGGAATAATTTACTTCACACTTTCATAAGATGTGGAGAAGAGCCGTATTAATGGGAGGGAAAATGGAGCAATGTACGAAAAGGAGACATGGATAGATAGAATGAAAGCATCAGCTCTTTAACATAGGAGTCCTCCTGTGGGAATATGTAAATAGTTTCACTTAAGTGCTTGAACTAAGAGAGACGAGAGCGAGTGAGAGTGCTATTAGCAGGGAGTATGCCTAGGTGTGTACTGGTAAAAACTGTGCACCTAAGCAAAGATTTTCTCCATCATATCCACCTGTCATTTAAATTATATGAAAAGCCATCTGTTATCTAAAATGGGCAGAATAAACATGACTTCATAAATGTCTTCATTCAAGTTGACAATGACTATTTAAAATGAAGCCGTAGAGTTGTCACTCTTTGAAGTCACTAAAGTAACTACCATGGCCATGTGAGTCCAGTAGTCCTAATTATAAAATATATTTTAAATATCCTGATTGATATGTTATAGGGTGAGTATTTGTTTGTTGAGAGGACTTCTGAAAAGGTTAAGGAGAATTTTATAATTCTGGTGGTAGATTACACATGGTAACTCTTTGAATCACAGTTGCTCTTGCATACCATTTTCTTCTTTTGCATCTCTATATTATCACATTGTTCCATATAAGACGACCTGCTTTTAGAAAATGACTTTCACATTCATCCTATAGCCTATAGCCTATAGTGTCCCTGAGATACTATTGATCCAAGAAGAAAAGAGGGTCTTCATCCTGGGAGCCCTTTCTCTGATAAAAGTGAAACTATACCTTTTAAAGCAGAATATAAAACCCACATTTCTGTAATTGGGTGTCAGTCACATACTCACTCTCTCTCCTGTCAGGCTCTTGGAAGTGGTCAGATTTTTTTTGATCTGACAGTTAGTATTTTTCAGACTTTTTGTCTTTTTTTTTTTAGAGCTCGTCATCATCTGTGACAGTGGTAATTGTTGGTTTGACAGATGTTTCGCTCCATTTCTGCGGTAAAGATGTCAGTGGACACTTTGGACTTGTTTTCACATTGCATAAATGTATTTCTTCCATGGCAGAAAAATACAAACCTTCAAAAACTCCTGAAGGTTAAACTGAGCTAACAAAACACTTTTAGGGCTGACTAACTCTAACAAACACACTATGAAAAGACACTTGCTAGCCAAAGACTACATACAACTCATTATGCAACACTGGTACTTTTTACATTCAAAAAGAATAGCTGATGTCGTGTACACATAATTGTCTGGACCTTGAATATGAGACGACCCAGACTTTTTCATATGTAAATTCCAGAAAAAAAAAGTCTTATATTCAAGCCTGTATTGTATTCTTAAACTTCCTCCATATAATCTCTCCTTGTTAAGACAAGTGACAAGTCATAACACAGCTCCCTAGTGTCTGTAGCATGCAGTGAGTCCCGCTGGTTATCCAGCTATCTTTAGGCTTAAAGGACCAGTGTGTAGGATTAAGTGGCATCGAGCGACAAGGTTACAGAATACAACCAGCTGAATACTCCCCTCAATCCCTCCTCTTTGCAAGGCTGTAGAAGGCTGAAGAACTTATGTGGCTGCAAAACTCACGAAACTCACAAAACTCACGAAACTCATGAAACTCCCTCTCTAGAGCCAGTGTTTGTCTCTGCTGCCCTATCATGGTGGTGCATCATAGATGGAAGAGGACCGGCTCTGTTGGAGATTTTAATTATGCAGCCCATACGTCAGTGGAGAGAGTAGACAGGAGTCCAGGATGTCTTGCATTGAAAAGGTTTATTTACTTGTACAAGGAGAAATGAATCAATGATCAGTACACGTTATGTTTCTGATGGTCCTTTCAATTCTGAAGTTTCTCTCCTCCGGGGATAGACTTTAAACCACACATGCCACAGGCTGAGCCATGCCCAAATATGGGCAGATCCAACACAGCTACAATATACAGAATTTAGTCTTCTAGTGTATAGATAAAACATTGCTTAGATGACACTCAGGACCTTTGTCAACACTATATCAAACCTCTGACTCCAGTTGCCTCTACCACATTCAGGGAAAACAGTCAAAACATATCTGACCTTTGCTGCTATAGCAACACTATCAGAATGCCTCCTGTTTCCCCCAAAAGGAGCAGACTCACTGCTTACCACTATCTCAAGGGGAGATAGTGTCTAAACCCAACATTTGGTGTGGCCGTGCTATGACCGCAAAGCCTAGTTTGACCCAGTGCATATTAATGATGGAAAATTCCCTAACAGGCTCCTAATGTACATACATGGCTCTGTCTGAAGTGATGAAAACAGAATTATCATTATTTTTAGCTGAAAATAAAGGTTATTTTTCTCAACTGAAATAAAATAACTTAGTTTTTCAGGTATCACTAAACTGACTCACTTTAACAGGGGTGCCATGATAACTTATACTGCATGGCTAACCTGCTCCAGGGCAGGGTAACTTTAACCATAATTATAAATCACAGATGAACTGCTGCTGTTCTCTCTTTTTCTGTCGGCCTTGGCAGAATCAACAGTCTTACATTATTTTTAAAATCAGCCTGAAATGTCCTGTGTTGTAAAACTAAAAGGGAGACATTTGATTTAAAACATTTTGGAGCCCTATATTTTAATTAATTTGACAGAATAAAGTTAGTTCAGCCATACAGCAGCCTGCTACGCAACACAAGAGCATCAGACCTTTAACAACCCACTTTAGCTTTCCTGCTGAAAGTCTTGTCTTATCTAACTTGCAAATATGAAAACACATCTTATCCACAACCACCAATGTTAGGCTCACTGAATCCAGGACACCCAGAGACAGCCAGACTAAGTTGAACTTTAGTGATAGTGGCCCTTGGTGTTGTCAGATAAAAGCATCTGAAAAAAAGACACCTTCAACTATTTTCTTAGAGAAATTTGTGTAAAGGTTCTCGATACACACAAGAAAAACTGTGCCTGTCTATCTTTTAATTAGTCTGCAGTGCCTGTCTCCATCTGTTTATCTGCCTCTGAATACCTGTGTGTCTCTGAAATATGTCTTATTTCCATTTCTAGATTAGTAATCGTGGATCTCATTTTCCATTTTGTACTGCCAGTCTTTCTCTCTGCCCTCCACCTCAGCATCCCCCTTGTATGGTTGTAGCTTATCTGGTCTTGTACATTATCCAATAAGGCCGCTGTCCTGTCTCTTGCCACTTTGTTGACCTGCTGGAGGTGTTGGCAGGCCAAAGTGAGCACCATATTTGCAAATTATGGCTCTCAGGAGAGAGAGTTGCTCTGCTTAGTACTGTGGAACTCTCTGCTCATCTGCTGTTCAGTGTTGCTCAGGGCAGCCTTGATCCTGCTCTTTTCCCGCAATCTAAACCCACTGCTGAGACATGTGGGAAATCTCCCCAACACCTTTTGGGATTTAAGATAGTTTTCCAGTATTTCCAAGAGGGTTAATAGTATTTCCAACTCGTCTGCTTTGAAAAAGAACCTTCATCTCAAGGCTCTTCTTTTAGCAGCAGTAAAAGTTTCTCCTCCTCCCAGGACCTTTGTGGGCTCTGACAGCTGGTTTTGCTACTCTAGTACTCTCCTTAATACCATAAATCGTATACAGTGGCAGACAAAAGTTTAGATACACCTCACACTCATTCAATGTTTTTTGTTCATTTTTTAAAAACAATTTTCTAGACTGTAGAATAATACTGAAGACACCAAAAGTACGAAATAAAACATATGGAATTATGTTGAAAACAGCTTTACACAATATTGGTATTCTCTCAACCAGCTTCGTGAGATCATCACCTGGAAGCCTTTTTTGTTGACAGGTGTGCCTTCTTGCCTTCTTAATGGGCTTGAGACCATCAGTTATGTTGTGCTGATGTGTTGTTGGTATACAGCAGGTAGCCCTATTCAACTAGTATAATATTGTATATTATAGCATGAAGAGCATGAAACAACGGTTTATCATCAGTTAAAGACTTAAAGGTCAGTCAATCTAGAAAATGTCAAGAACTTTGAACATCTCTTTAAGTGCAGTTGCAAAAACCATCTAATGCCCCAGGACATGAAGGCCAAGAGTTACTTCTGCTGCAGAGGAGAAGTTCATTAGAGTTACCAGCCTCAGGGGGGGGCTTTTTTTTACAGTTCTCTATTCACATGTATACAATCAGCATATCAACATTAAAATTAAACCGTCTTGTACACTCTGGGGTAATATTTTGCTCAGGGTAATAGTTGTTTCAGTCTTCAGCAAATCAACACAAACACACACTCTCCAAAGCGTACTTGACCTATAATTGAAGTAATTATTGGGACCCGGGAAGGTCAACAACGTATCTTATTAGCTTTCACTCCAGCTCCAAGACTTTCTGTCCAGCTGCCTTTAATGTTATGCATGCAAAGCTAAATGTAGCATTAGTGGAGCCTTAGAGAGCAAGGTTTGACATTGATGACTTTGTTAAGGGGAACATATGTTTGAACAGATCGCCCCCTCTATAAATACAGGCTGTATTCAATCCCCATGGCCTTAAGGCTGGCGGCAATGTATGTCTGCATGACATTATACGGAAAAGGGAGAGGGAGAGGGAGAGAGAGAGAGAGAGAGAGAGAGAGAGAGAGAGAGAGAGAGAGAGAGAGAGAGAGAGAGAGAGAGAGAGAGAGAGAGAGAGAGAGAGAGAGAGAGAGAGAGAGAGAGAGAGAGAGAGAGAGAGAGAGAGAGAGAGAGAGAGAGAGAGAGAGAGAGAGAGAGAGAGAGAGAGAGAGAGGGCAGAATGAGGAGAGAAAGGGCAAACACTTCCAGTGTTTTAATATTTTAGCTCAAGTACATCACCATAGTACAGTTTGTTTTGCATCTGTTCTTACATTTTGCTTTGCACTTATATTTTTCATAAACTAATCTAAATTGAGCTGACAAACAAAAAGCACAATGAAGACACTGTGACCTTCCTGCAATAATACTGCAGGCAGAATCCTTCTGACTGTCTTGCAATTTATGGATGATTTGATCAATTTCTAATTAAAAAACCTCACATTAACATTGGATGAAAACCCACTCTAAAAGACTATTGCTCATTTAATGTAACGGGAATGACAAAATCAACAAATCTTCTGAAAGATGCATAGAAGCATTTTCTAATTTGATGGCCTTCAAAATAAATAAATTTTAGGAACAAAATGGTTGATTTGGGTTAAAGTTACCGCTTTCTTAAGGTTAATGGACCTTCCTTGTCATGATTACAATTATAATCATGTGATTAAGGTTAGAAGACAATAATGCTTTTTTTAAAAAACAATGTGGAGTCAGAATATCACTTGATTTTCTTGTATGCTCCTGTCATAACTAGTATAGCTGCTAGTGAGCTTCTGTCACTTGTATGTAAGTATACAGTATGTGGTTTTGGGGAACTTAAACATAAACAACTGATCCTGATCCTTTTGTCAGTCTATATGGACTACAAGTGCAAACTGTCAAGCTAACTCCAGCACATATGTTTTCAAAATGTATGTCAGTTGATGTCAAATGTTACTTGATTAATATGCACTGTTATCAGTAAATAAACAATGTATTGATTAGCACAGGGATATCAGTAGCCAGTGTACCACAGTAAACTGAGGATTAGCAGCACAGTTGCAGCATGCACTTACACAGTAATATGAAAGACACAAATATGTAACATTCATAGACAGAGTATTGTGCACACACTCTTGCACAAACACACTGCTTTGTACCTACACACACACACACACTGGGTATGGCGATTATGGTCTTACAAAAGATTCTTCTCAACTGCGCTGAGTATCACCAGGCAATTATAACATTTTTTTAATCTGCGCTCTGCTTTTTTTTCATGTGGAGAGTAGTGTCGGTTGGTGGGTAAATGAAGACCATTTTGCAGTGTGAGCAGATGGTGAGCATTGAAGTGCCTGTTGACAGGTAGCCTATAGCTTGTTGTCTGAGCTGGCGTTATCACACATGCAGTGAGACACACACAAAAAACACACACCTATGCACACACACGGCAGCAGCTTTGAGCCCTAATTGGTACCCAGAAGGGTTTGATGGAGAGAGGGAGAGAGACTGGTATGAAAGAGGAAATGAACATCAAAAACGCAGACCAGCTGGTCAAATATTTACCTCCAAAGCACTGAAGGAAAGAATGCACATTTAAATGTTAAATTTTATTGAATGAAAAATGGACAAAATCAAATTAATGAAGTAAGCAAACATGTGAATTGCTTGTGAAGTATTAATTTCTGCCCGTGAGATATTGAGACACCAGCAACAGAAGTTCTTTTGTTGAAGACAGCTGTCATGAAATCATGGGATGTCTTTTTGTCTGCTGGTCTGTCGAATTTCTTTTTTTAAACTTCCTCTTCAAAGTGATAACTCGCAAATCCATTGTTGATCTAATCTCGTGACATGCTTGGTGATAATTGGATATTGCTGTAATGTTCCTGTGGTGTGCTCCTGTGAGATCACTTGTCAATCAAACAGTAAAGACAGTATTGCTGTGCAGTATTGATGTTTAAGTAGGGGTCGCTGTTTTTGGTGCCTCATTGTTATAATTTTGCTGCTGAAGCTAACGACCTACTACTTCTTTGATTCATTACAAACAAGCCAGTCTTGTTGCTGCTAGAAACATGAAAATGTATCAGTCCGTGTGAGGCAGGGGATTTTTCCAAGGAAAGGAGCATCTTATGGGAGCGATTACTGACCCTTACTGTTGCATGCACTGTAAAGAGAGGGCCTACAGTAACTACAGTGCCAGATGGTTTGTTGAAATTCCACTGTCAATTAAACTAAAAGAGGGCAAAATGTCTTTTTCTTTAAAAATCAGATTTTGTATTCATTTTTTGTTTTTGTAGATATTTGTGAAACTGTCTCAGCATCATTTGCAATTACTACTATGAGCATTACACATTGCACTGTGGGATACTAGTGCAAACAACTAAGGCTGGGTCAGAGATTAACCCAGATTTGCTATATGTTGTCTCTACCACTTAAAGTCCCCCTCCACTCAAAACTATTTTTTTTCTTGTTTCTACAGTGGGATGTTTGAGCTTCACTGTACAGAATGGTACGGAGTTTGACTCTTGTGTGACAAAGTGGGTGAGAGCACAACATTTGTCCCCATTGACCACATTTGTACCACAACATATTAATTTAATTATTAGTTTAGTTAGAGTTTATTGGTTTAGTTTGAGGTCATAGGTTTAGCATTGTCTTTCTTTGTTATTCACCATACTTACCATGTGAAACAAAAGGAGGAGGCAGCCTAAGGTTTCCTGAATTTATATTTATATCATCAGTGATGTCACTAGGGTAAAACCATGTGGAGGGGTGGTGGGTGAATTGTTGCATAAATTATTAATGGGGTTTGTGATTTTGATTAAGTTTGGTTGCAGATGTAATGTAGGGAGGCTGTATAAAAGTGATGCCACTTGAAGATTGGCAAATGTTAATCTTGTTGTTACTAACCTGTTTCAGGAGGGGCTCAGGACTTACCTGAGGAGTGGTATAGTCCAGCTTCACTCAGAGGGCCGGCTGATGGAGGGCTCTATATAAGCAGTAGTTTTGCGACTGCTCAGGGGGTAGAGACTGCTCTGGTAGAGTGTAGTTGTGTACACATTGCATTAACTTTATTTCAGTTATGCTTATGAGTTAAATTAATTGTTAAATTTTTCCTTTCTTTTTGTTTTGTACATCTTTTTGGTTACACGTGTAACATGGTGGCACTTTTTATTATAAATAAACTGCCTTTGGACATCTGATCAAGCCTTCTGTGTCTGCCTCCTACTAAAGATCAGACCACTTTGGTCGACCTGTACCACATTTTGTTTTCACATTTATAATAATAATAATAATACATTTTATTTAAAGGCGCCTTTCTTGGCACTCAATGACACTGAGCACAATGAGCACTGTTATGTAAGTTCTCATTGAAAATCCCATTTTTAGGGGTGGGCCTACTGCATAGTGTGCTTTATTAATCAACATTTTTAAAACCAATGAATCATTATTTGGTCTCATCAGCAGCAGGTGTAAAGTACAACAGTGGTCATTTTCACATTACATTGTAAGCATAAAGTAGTGTACATGTCAAAGAAACCTTTATCAATAAATTGTGGGAATTTCTGATGGCACTACTGTATACGGCATTCATTTTTTACTCATAATTCTTACACTGAAACATCTCCTCCAGATGTGTTAAAAACATGTGTCTCTAATATGTTTTTTACAATAAGTATAATAACCATGTTAGAATCCTTAAAATGCTTCTAGTCCTTCTTCCTCATTAATAATTCCATAACCTATAGATATGCAAATCATCTCATTAAGATGTCTCTTACCTGTTAAGTCTCATTCTCAGTGTACTGTAGAGTAAATCACTGAGTTTCTAGCACAGATGTTTTTGAATGCATATTGACCTTAAGTATACTCTACATACTCAAACCCTGCTCAGAGTTACTGTGTTGTATGGATTTAGGATTCAGTTGTAGTGTATTTACTTAATCAGGGAGCAACAGGTGATGTTATGTTAGTTTTATCAGTGCTGACACCAGGTGGACATTAGAGTGGCAAAGTTTTCAATTTTGGCAGCTGAATTTTAGACCATGAAAATACCACGGATTGAAGCAGATACTGTCCATGAACAGGAGCATATTTTATACTGTACATTTAGCTCTCTGTAGCACTGTACATCACATCTGTCTGCAATATTACGGAAAGCCCCATATGTAGACTGCAGTGGATGTGAGAGGCTGTAGGTTATTGACCTTCCTCTGCGAGTTGAGTCCACATCCTCTGGCACGTTCTCGTCTGCTGGTTTCTCCATCTGAATGAGACCAGCATCTTCATGACCTTATTACAGGCAGAGAAGAGGAACAGTTTGTGTTTGTTTTGTTACCATATGGCCCCATTAGTAGGGTAACGACCCCATAGTCCCTCCAGGACACACACACACACACACACACACACACACACACACACATACACACACACACACACACACACACACACACACACACACACACACACACGCACACACACACATTTCTGAATTTGTGTATGTGTATGTGTGTGTGTGTTTGAATCTGTGTGTAATGACCTTGGAGACCCTCCAGGACACTTAACAATGCCCCCAGTGGCCACTTACACAGATGAAGCTTCTCCGTGAGCCATTTGGCCAGCGACCACTGCTTGGTTTGTGTAGCTCTCACAACACACATGTACCGAACTTCATCTGTGTCTTGGAGGGACTGCTGATCATACTGTCTATGTGCTGCTTATAGTATACACACTCAAACACAGACATATTTAAAAAGTCTGACAAAGGGCAAAAAGGCAGGGGTCAAAGTAAAGTAAATCTTTTCAGCATGCTAATAAAACTTCAAAGCTAGGTCAAAAGAAAACAGAGACCATCAGCTGTGATGTTAGAAGGGTCACTCTGAGCTGTAAACAAGGAAGCAGAGGTCAAAGTGCTGCTAACACCACATACTGTTGTTATAGATGCCTCAAGCACAAGCTTAGATGAGCTTAAGCAAAAGTAGCCACACATTGTGTCGCTTCACTGTCTAAGTACTGTTTTCATTCAAAGTGCTACCTTTATGCCTGCTATGCAGTAAATACATAATTGTTGCTGCTGTTTTTTCCTATTGCTAGTTTTAGCAGTTGTATGCAGTAAAACACCTGTGGAAGCTGTATATGAAGATGTATATATCTATATACACATATACATACATACATACATACATACATACATATGTGTATACAATGTTTGTATATAACATAAGTTATAGTGTGTTCAACCATATATAACGTGTTGCTGTTTTTTAACAATGAAAAAAAATACTTTTATGAAGCAGTCCATGTGATCACATCAATCTAATACTTTTCAGTCTTATTCTACTCTATCATCTCATGTTGTAAATTGTCAAATCATGTTGCAAAATGTGATGCAACAGTATTAGCATTTTTAGTCTTTTCAAGAATAAAAATGAACTGTTGAAAATCATCAAACAAAGTTGGAATGAGGTTTCATGACGCACAGGATTAAAGAGGTCCAATGTTTCACACATAACAGGCACGATGCCGAGTTGTAACTGACCAATCTGAAGTGAATAGAGGCTTCAGATAAATTAACATATGTGTCCTGATGTCTTCAGATGGCTGCGCAGATTTAATGACCTGAACAAGAAGCTTTTCATACAGTATTAAGCAGCTGTGGACAACAGATACTGTCACAATGAATACTCTTAATTATAAATCAGTGCAAAGTACTTTACTGCTTTAACCACATTAAACTTTATATTTTTTATGCTGATTTAAAGGATCTATTGACTCGGGAGTGGTTGATTAAATATATATATATAGTATATATATATAAAGTAGTTTGATTTGCTGAAATAACTGAGTTTGCTCTTGTTGATAAAATCAGTGAAGTTTCAGCAGAGTGACATTGCTTCAGAAACAGATGTGGTTCTGAGACGTCTATTCTCAGCACAGTAACACCAACAACTTGCTTTGCACTGCTTCATCTGAATAAACCCCCTCCCCACCTGTTTGTTCCTCCTCTCCCACCTGCGCACCATGCGTGCTGCGCTTGGCATGAAAATACACAGAAGACAAGCAAAACACATTCAGTAAATGGTCGGAGCGCTGCTTGCGTTGCTTGTTATAATCAGTAACTAGAGGCTTCTGTCTCTCCCACTTGGTCTCCAGGGATGTTGGTTGGACTGTTAACCATCAAGGGCTAAAACCAGATTCTTCTCCCTGAAAAATGCATGTTTCCATGCATTTTTTCTCTCAAGTGAGGGCTTGCTTAACACATGAATATTCTAGCCATTCAAATATCTCATACCAAAATGAGTGTCATATCCTCAAAACCTATAATACGTCAGCAGTTTCATGAATGAAGGTTGAAATCGGCTAATTACTCAAAATGACTGAACATTTGAATAATTTGGTTGCAAAATCATTGTTGATGGATCTGATTTGATATGAACTACAATTCCCACCTGAGTGGTGTAAAATATGAGAATATATTGTTACCTGTGGAAAAATTAAGACAGTAACTGAATTCGGTCTTTTTAAAATTATATTATATTAATACATATATTAAATTACAGTTAGCCTCACTCAACAGTGGACCACCTCAACATTAAGGGGAATTTGTAGAGAATCCCATTATGTCTGTGCAGTCTGGTGATTGGAAGTTTGTTCACAGTGGAGGCGTTTTCTATTTGGTATGGTTGCACAGCTTGTGATGGCTATTATGAACATCGTATCTGTTATACATTCATCTCTTCTATGTGACAGTCTTTTCATAAACTGCAGTTCACACCGTCACATCATCTTGTTGTATTCTGGTGCTCAGTGGTTGGTATGATTGCTCTTTGACAGTCTGTTACGTGTGTTGCAATGCTGAGTGAAGGTTCACTGTGCAAGGTGCTGAAGCTGTGATGGGCTGCAATCATTTAGATTGGCAAATATATCTCACTGTAACTACACAACTGAACACAGATTAGATGCACAGATGATGCTTTTCACCACTGCTCTCTGTGCAGCAATTTCACATTTAGGCCTAACACTGGCTGCTGTGGCATAAAGGCATGGTCAGTTATCACAGTGAACATTAAAACCCTTGTACATCTATGCACAGTGAACATCTTGAATCTGCTCTATGAATGTGAAGCCATGGTATGTGGTGCTGTGGTACATGATGTCTCCAGTCTTTGAAGGATTAGTGTGCAATCTAGCAGTTTAGCTCCAATGTAAGATATAATGTCAATATTTGGTATTTGGGATGTGGCACTTGGTGCTGACACCTTAGGATACCACACTGCTTTAATCAAGGCCTAGTGGCTTGTAGAACATGTACTTGTAAAAAGAAAACTTGATTTTTAACATTTTTCATGAAAAGTAAAAATTTAAAATGCCCTTAATATGCCCCTCGAGAAGACAACAAAAATACTGTTTAGTTAGTTAAGTTTATTTCAAACATGTTAAAATAGCGAAACAAAACAAATAGGCAGTGGTTTACAGCAAAATAGAAATTGTAGCAAAAAACAAACAAACAAAAAACAACATATTAACACACACACACACACACACACACACACACACACACACACACACACACACACACACACACACACACACACACACATATATATATACTGTATATACATACATACTGTACATATATACACATACATACACATACAAACACATATATTTTCTTTCTTTCTTTCTTTCTTTCTTTCTTTCTTTCTTTCTTTCTTTCTTCCTCCTTTTTTTTACTTCCTTTTTTTCACTTTCCTCTGTCAGGCATACAACAAACAATAAATATCTAATATTCGAATGGGTGTAGGATGAATCAATGAGCTTTTCTAGTCCTACCCCCCCCTTTTTTTACCCCTTTTTAAAAAAATGTTTTAGACTCTATCAGTCACTTCCAAGCTAAAGAAGAGAGCAAAAAAACTAAAACTAAACTAAAACAAATAGAATACAGAACATACAAACAAAACAAAAAAACATCCAAGCATTCAAAAGTGTTATTTTTAAATATCTGTGTAATGTTCAGTTGTTCCACAGATTAACTCCTTTTGTTGTGATGCAATAATATTTAGCATTTGTCCTGTTGGAGTTAGTTATGCAAAAGCAGCCTGAAATGTCAGTTTACACCCGCAGTTAATGTTTTTCTTCCTTACATTTTTTCCCAATCTGGAAAAAAAATCTTAACTTAAAACATAAACTTAAAACATAAAGATCAGTTATTGGGGAATAGTTTTGTGCCACCTGTGGCTCTGGAGCATGATTTGCTTACATCTGAAAAAAAAAATAACATGATCATGTCAGCAGGGTTATCATTTGGGCTTGGAGATTACTTTTTTTTTTTTAAACAGGATGCCAGCTTGAAAAGTTATAGGTGTGAAGCTTAAAATATGTGGAGATTCACCAGGTAAGGAGGGTCTAATAAGACGAGGTTATCTCAGCCAGGAAAACTTATTATCAAGTTAGGAAATCTTCATCTGTGCTGCATCAGTTTTCACCATTCTTTTTGAATCTGTCTCAGGTGATTCCCACAACTTTAATGGAAGTGCGATAGTACTTTCAACAGCACCTGTGTGCCAGCAGATAAACTGTTATGCATTAAGGTGCTTTAGGGAGACTTGAATATGCCTCTGGTGTGCACAGCTCAGTGTACAAGTGTTGAGGTTAATTTTTTGAGGCTTGGAGGATTTCACACTTTAATTTTCATTTTGCATTACTGTAAAACAAGAGATTAACCTCTGATGTATCCCCAGGGAACAGAGGTGAGGGGTAATAACAACACAACCATGATTGGTAAATGCAACCAAAATAATGTGGTGATCCGTGTTAGTAATGTGCAAGCTCTTACATTTGTCCACACCTGTATATACATCAGTTGTGGGCAAAATAACCTTAAATATTTTATGATGCAGAACAACCAATAATTGAATACTTTTGCCTTTGTGATGGCACAGACAGATCCTTCACCTGTGTGCTTCCAAAGAGACAGTAAGGTAGTTCCTCAGTCTGCTGGGAAAGTAGATTCCTTGTAAGATGAGCATTTAAAGTAAAACAAAACATAAGTGAAAAGAATAACAATCTGAATGAATAATTCATGAGAATGCCTCAAACTCTATTACTCTTTGTAGAAGAAGATGTGAGAGATGAAAATGGGAATATGATACTAGTGAAAATGTTCTTACTCTCCCCAAGGATTGGAGATATGGCATCTCTATCATACATATTGTAGTTTTAATACTTTTTGTCTAGTTTACAAAGACATTTAAAGACATTTGTCAGGTGAGAGAAAAGTGAGTTATAGTTTGTAGTTTAGTTTCCAGTTTCCTGAAATTAATCCAGATCATTAATTGCTAATAGATATGAATTGTTGCTGATATATTTGAAGAGTAAATGAGGCATGTACAGACGACTGGATATGGATATGACACACCTGACCACTTGGTGGGGTTGTTAGTCCAGCTATCCTCTGCAGGTGAAAGGGCAATGTGGGATTTTATTTTAAATGTACTGTCTGTAACACATAGTAGTCGTCCAATTTGTGGATAGTAAAAGAAGCTAAACTGTTATTGCAGAGAAAATGTGCAACTTTAGGCAATCACACAGTTTCTGTGCTCCAGTAGTGGGCCATGGTCAACATGCTGACTGTCCTGGTTGAATTGTTTTGCAAATCCCCAGACATGAAAGCAAAGTAACATCAGTTAGTGAATATTAGGCTTTTGCATCATTGAGACAACAGTGACACCCTCTCAGGAATAATTATTTAACATTGCTTGATACCATCTGTTTCTCAAAAACAAGGTGAGAATGTCCAAAAAGGACACATGAATACATTTAATATCACAGTCATGGAGATTAGTGGTGATTAATGTGCGGCGACAGCAGATAATCATGTCAATATTTCTCTATTCATATTCAGATTTTGTACTGTTCCAGCCCAGGAAAAACAAAGTGACTAATCATAATAATGTCATAGGCAGACTTTAATAGATGCATTAGGATTGATATACCCCTGGGGTGAATGGGTTATTGCTCATAAAGCAGAATCATCTGCACTGGCAATTAAATCAGATAGCATTACAGGTTCATTTAAAAGACTTCGAGATAATGCAGGCATAGAGAAAATGGTCAAATACATGGTAATTGCAACAAATTTAAGAGTTTGAGCAAGAATACGTTAAAGAGATTATCAAAGTGGTCTTTGTGTCTTGAGCAGGAGGAGAGCAGGATAGAGCCCTGCAACTTTTGTGACATGTCATCCATTTGAATAAGATTCACTGAATTCACTGAGCTGATGAGGACTTTGACCTTGTCCAGTATGCTTTGCTCAACAACAAAGTAGTTCTGTCAAACCCAAGGATGCACTTAAAGGATGAGACTAGTGTTGTTGTATATTTTGCAATTATTAATAATTATAACAAATCAGTTAAACCAACGTTAGTCTATCTTAGTACTCTCTGACTTCCTATGTCTGACTTGGTACTATGAAGACATGCATATTTAAAAAACAGATTACAAATAACCTTCCTTCTTTAATTAAAAAAAATAAAGTCTTTAACTCAGTGTCCATATTTAAAGTCTGTTGTGTGTTGGCTATGAAGATTTTATTTTCAAAGGTTTTATGAATTGTTTGGTCTACATCTTGATGCATTTTTAAACACACACACACCAACACTGTTGTCCAAGAAGAGACTTCCCTATTGGTCATGGGAAAGTCCCATGTCAGTCGGGCTACTGGCCTAAAGAGGATGCTTGCTTGCTATTCATGTGTGTATGTGTGAGAGAGACAGACATATAGAGAAGCTGATAGTGTGTGTTTATTATAGGTAGAGTAAATGTTGAAATACAGTACTACTGGCACGTGTGTGTGTGTGTGTGTGTGTGTGTGTGTGCACGTGCGTGCGCCAGCTGCTGTTTCACGGCAGATTAAAGCCTCCTGTGGTCAATTTGCTCTCCCTAATGTCAGGTCCCCTCCAAAGACTGGAATCACCCGTAGCCTAGCAACCGTGGCCACAGCTAAGGGAAGCGCAGCCATGCATACAAAATTCCACCTGCTTAGGTGTGTGTGGGTGTGTGTGTGTGTGTGTGTGTGTGTGTGTGTGTGTGTGTGTGTGAGCCTATATATTCTGTATGAGGGGATGTCTTTATTGTATGCTTTCTCCAGTTTTATGGTTGAGTGTAGTGTACAGATGTGTGTCTGTGTGTGCACTTATGTGATCACGTGGATGCTTGGGTATGTTTGAGAGAACAATGGTCACATATGACCGAACAAAAATGCCAGTTTTTTCCCCTCAGAATTGATTCTTCCTTAGCCTTTTTGCATATTCACACACACACACACACACACACACACACACACACACACACACACACACACACACACACACACACACACACACACACACATATCCCCTCCTGATTATTTGAGCTCCATCTTTACACTCTCTCTTCTCCTCATTCCTGCAATGTCCATATCCAGCATGGCTCTCCAGGGAATCACACCACAGCTGCTGTGAGAGTGGTCATGGTGCTTTGTGACTGGGCAGTAGCAACAGCTCTATGGCCTCCGTGGTTTGGATCTCTGCTTTTTGGATCCAATTACGTACTTTAGCTTGACTTATAGATTGGAATACTGGTTTAGCTTGAGGCAAAATGGTGATGCATATCCCCCAGTAGAGAGAGAGAGAGAGAGAGAGAGAGAGAGAGAGAGAGAGAGAGAGAGAGAGAGAGAGAGAGAGAGAGAGAGAGAGAGAGAGAGAGAGAGAGAGAGAGAGAGAGAGAGAGAGAGAGAGAGAGAGAGAGAGAGAGAGACAGAGAGAGAGAGAGAGAGAGAGAGAGACAGAGAGAGAGAGAGATGCAGCTTCACAACCACAAACAGGCAGAGGAGATGTCATATTTCAAGTAGGATTTTCTCAAACACTGGAGACCTTTTTGTAAATCTTTTGTTTATCATTAAGAAACACTAAGAAAGAAAAGAAACCTGAGCAAAAGAAGAAAGTAAGATATTATAAAATATCATTTAGTTTTCAGTACCAAAACTCAGGCTTTGCACTGACCCTCCAAACATTTCCAATAATATCCAGTCCTAGTGGGGGGAGAGGTTTAAGGTTAAAGCGACAAAGCAAAAAGGCAGACACTGAGACTAGCTGAATATATGTGTGTGTGTGAGAGAGTGTGTGAGTGTGAGCCTGATTGTGCTTACATGCGTGAGAAGAAAAACAGAAGGAGAACGAGAGAGAATGAGAGAGAGCTGCATGCAAAGAGACATGAGCCAGCAGCAGCACTAGATTACATTAGCAAGGCATGAGGCAGCGAGAAGGTCAGTGAATCAGATACCAGTTCGATATAGCAGCACAACTCGGATGGCAGGAGCTGAGCTGGTCTGCTTTTCAGGCAGATTGCTGAGGAAGCCTTGTCTTTGCGAATGTGTCTAAGGAATTTGACCACGCTGAGAGCAGACAGAAGAGCTGACTCCTGAAAATGGCAGCACGTCCATTTCATCTGTAAGGGAGGAGGAAATTTGTTGCTGAGTAGATATGTATTATACGGGAAGAAGAAAAGATTTCAGTCTGCTGTTTTCCGCTGGGTTTTTACATAAAATAAATTACGTCTGCATATGGTCTGTGTTCCTATACATCTGCAGCACGTTTAGTAATGTTATCAGCATTTTGCTGATCTTGTAAGATATGTATAGCCTTTATGGAAAAGTGAAACAGTTCAAATCAAATTATCAAAGCAAAAGGACATCTACAATAACTCCTGCACATTTCTGCCAACTACAATTTGTAAAAATCAATTACCACTACATCTACCCAAGAGCTGTACTGTGAATGAATCTAAATTTTGAGTGGCTATTAAGTCTTTCATAGATCATATTGACTTAGATATGGTCTCTCTAACTTTTAATGGCCGGCACTTACGGTAGATGAGTATTTCAGCACTCTTAGCCCATTATACTGTTAGTGGACACACAGTGCAATCAGGAGGGTCAAAGATTTTAGTGTGCTCCATCAGTGAAGTGCACTACTCAGTTGGATTCTAATTGACCTGCTGTAAAAGGAGGGGACAAGCTAGACCTCTCCCAATGAAAAGTAATAACCACTAATTGTCAAATCTGCCAGTTGGGGAAACCATATTACATTTATGGTCATCTGTACTCACAGATGTACACATTGTTCATAAATAAATCTGAAGGTTATAGAAAATGAAATCTGATTAAACTTAAAAAAAATCTTGCTAGGATTGCAGTATTTAGTACCACTGATCATATCAGCTATTTGTTCCATACTAAGTACATTAAACATTCCAAAGAATGTGTTTCTATTGAGATACATTTTTGGTTATGAATTTTTCATTTTAGCTTATGAGCCTTATATAACAAGCCAAAAAGGCTAGGACTAGTATTTTTTAGTCTTTTCTTGACCTTCACTGTGCAGCCCTCTACCCTTGCACGCAAACAACAGGACAAGGAGAGAGATTTATATTCTGTATTACTGAAATCGAATGAAACACTTCTGACCGAAAGGACCTGACTGCAGGGCAGTGCCACAGCATATGAATCAAAGTTCCCACTTGTCCACAACCATGGCAGCTGAGATCAGAGGAGCTTGGGTCTATTTTTTCAGTTTGGACGGAGTGATATACTATATGCTCTGTGAAGGATTTTTAGTTGTATGACTCTGAATCGGACTGACTTAGAAATTACCGCAGGGTCCCTCTACATTCTTTCCCACTCAACAGAGGTGACTGAAACCCCTAAATCTTGATCCCACTGATACTAAGCTTGAATGTTGAGATTTGAGGAGTAGTGAATCAACATCCAATACAGATCTGAGACACTACCGCTGTCTGATGCTAAAGACCTGAATTGTTTATCTGTCTCACAATTATAGGGAAGTTTTGAGGAAATGGATTTTAATTGGTCATACTGTAAGAAAGTGTTTGTGTTAAAGTTATATCTCTTTCTAAGTTCATGAAGTGCATTTTCTACCATTTGTGAAATTGCTACAATTTTGTGTTTGTAGTATTGCTGCCATATATAGTTTGACAGGTGATTCCTTGCAGCTTTAAAGACTGTATTATGCCATTCTGAATGTTCTTGTGATGCCCATTTTTAATGAACTTGTTTAATAATATCACACACAAACTTAATAATACCATAATCTAGCTTTGTTGGTAGAACAGGATGATACCACAGTGATGATAATGAGATCGATTTGTTCTTGTCCTTGACAAGATACTCCTCCAGCCAATCCCAACTACCTTTGTTTCTATCTTTTATTATTGCCCCAAGTTAGAGAATATCTGGCATTAAATGCAAGATAATACAGATACACATCTGGTATTCCAAGACCCCTCTATCTCTCGGCATTGATAGTTTTTTCTGATTAATTCTCGGCTTCTTGTCCTTCTACAGAAAAGAGAACATTCTGTTTATTATCAAACAAAAGTTTTGGATTATACAAAGGAACTGAAGAAAATAAAAAAAGGTAATCTTGGGAGAATCTTTATCTCTGCCCCACAAGGACACAGACTGGATTGATCACCTTCTAAGATCTTCCTTTATAGAATGTTATAAAGATTTTACATTCAAATCAAATATTTTATTACTGGATTTTCTAATCATCACACCCAGATTTTTCATCTCTTCTGTTTTTCAGATAAAAGGATCTGGTCCAAGATCAGTAATGCATGTAGAGAGATTTAAATATAGTGATGTGTGATGGATTGGACAAGGTAAACAAATGATCTGCATACATATTTAGTTTTGAAATTAAGATCACTGGTTAAAACACCTGTAATATCCCTTCGAATTGCACATGCTAATGGTTTTAAAGCTAAGATGTCTAATGGAGACAAGAGACAACCTTGACTGGTGGAGGAGCAAAGCTGAAAAGGAGCGAAGATTTGGCCATTGCTCTTAACTGATAAAACAGGTTCATGATACAGTGCTCTAATCCACTGTAAGCACCTTGGACCAAAACCATATCTGGAAAGAGTATAAAACAGGTTTGTCCACTCTATTTGGTCAAATGTTTTCTCCATATCCAGCGAAACTGCTATCACTGTACTACTATGTGTACTCATTATTAAGCAAACTTCAAGGCCTGCAGTTGTTTATATCCCACTGGTATTTCCCAGGTTGGGTCAGCAATGGTATGATGGTTGTCCGCACTGTTGGTAGCACAGATTGCGTCTGTATGGCATCATTATATAAACAAAGTAACAGTGGGGTGATTTCTTTTGAAAAACACTTAAAATTCTGTGGTGTAACCATCTCCTCCTGGTGACTTCCCATTTGACAAACATTTAATAGTGTTATTCATTTCTACCTCTGAGATGGGGGTCTCAGGTGTTTTATTTTTCTTGTTCATTTAACTTTGACAAGGGTAGATTCATAAAGAAATGATGCAACTCTTGCTGTTCTATTTCATATTTCGGATTAGAAAAAACTTCCAAAGGTATCATTGATAACATCATGATCCTTTATGATGGTACAGCTACTATCCCTTAAAGTAGTTGATATGCATTATACTTTTGTATAATGCAAAAGCAGACTCTTCATGTGTTATTGCTTTAGCCTTACCAACATACTTCCTGCTTCATGGAATGACTATTTTGATCCCTCATAGGTTTCAACTCTAGATCTTTAAGTTGGGATAACAATTCATCTCTCCTCTGTAGCATGTCTTTGTTCTTATATGATGAAAAGCTAATGAGCCAACCATTGCAGGTTGCCTTAAAGACCTTAAGGATTTTAAACAACAGTCCAAGGTTTTCCCTAGAACATTGCTCAGCTGAGGTGGTTATGCATTTTAATTCTGGCTATACAATAGTTACATTCATTAAATACAATATAAGGCATTTGCAGTGTTACTCTCACTCCCTGTAGATTAATGTTTTATTTTGTACAGGTGTAAAAGGTTTTTAGGATATTGGAGGAGTTGGTGCAAAACTTGCTGTGTGTATAAGGTGGAAATCCCATTGAATTATTGCCTGACCCTGGGCATATGGCAACCAAGTTAGAAATATATGGACAGCATCCCATATCACCTTGGCAATTAAGAGAAAGGGTTTGCAGCACTTTATGAAATGAAGGTTTGACTGAAGACACAAGAGTCAGTAAAATACTAACACTCTCTGATGAACCTTAAAAAACCTGCCAGTAACATAAAAACAAAGAGCAATGAGAGTGTGAAATTATTGTGCGATCCAGGATGAGTGACATTTAAGTTTCAAGGCTAAAGGACATGAGATTATTGACCGTGATGAAAAGATATTTAAAAGTTAACAGCTGCAAAACAGCAAAACACTGACTGTTTGTGGTATAAGGCTCAGGATTTGAGGATTTGTGTCTCTATGCCAAGAAGACAATTAATGTAAGAGCACAATGTCATGTAAAAAGATGGAAAGTAGTGGCTGTGGTAGGACTTGGTGATAAGATTGAAAAATATCAATGCATAAGTGAGGATGTTTTTCTGTTTTATGCGTGACAAGCAAACTGAAATGACTCGTTTTGTTCATGTTTTTCAATTTGATTCAATTAATTTGGACAACACACTTGTGGAAAAAGATAAATGAAAATGTAAGATGCGATCACTGTGTGCTGCTGCAGGTGTGGCTGTTTTAATCATAGGTATAAGTTACATTGTAATTGTTTACTGTGATTGTTTTTGTCTGGGTTTGAAAATTGCAGGTTTTCGAAGAATTTTCTTGAGTTAAAAGTTCTGGCCATCTTGTAAATCCATCTTTCCACAATTCCTCTTCTTCAAATGTAAATTTTAAACACTGAGATACTACGAGCGATTTGGAAACTTTATGTGAAGACTGTGTATCGAATGAGAGGGTTCCACTGGATCAGCTTCACTGTGCTTTTGCCGATTATAAAGTGTCTGGGCCTCTAAATCTCTCGGGATGGTGATACTCATCAAACTATTCAGTGAGCACTCATGCCCTGCAGATTGGAGCACTGTGACCACTGCAATTGGTTTTGTATTTAGTCACATCTTTTTTTGTCCTTTAAGCAGAGCAGTGGGCCTAAACCATGCGAAGAAAATGCACCCTACCCCAATTTTCTGCTTGTTGAGAACAGAGTGAAGGATGGCAATAGAACTTTTCCCACCCCGCTGATCCAGAGACCGTAGTCTGTCTTGTTTGGACCACTTCATTGGAAAAAGAACATTGAAGTTCATCATAGGAATATAATTATCTTTCAGAACTTGTGTCTTGTTTCCATATTTTTAGTCTTTGTATTGATAGCAATAACACTCTAACAGTCAGTTTCATTTCTCTGATCTGAAATTTTAAAATAACAAGTTAATACATTCTCTTAACTACAGATAAAGTGGGGCTCAGATTACAGTTTGACACATTATAAAATCAGGTTGCATCACACACAAGGAGATTTTCTTTTTACAGATATTAAGTTTATCTGTCCAACAGGAGATATGCATCACCAAAGCTATAGCCTATCACTCTCTCTAACAGTCTCTTATTTATACACAAAAAACATTCATACACAGATTACACAAATCTAATATGTATGTCTGTTCCATTTTAAGATCAATGTCAGCAGTCATTTTTCATTCATCCATTGTCGTTGTAGCACAATGCTTTGCATTTCAAACATCTAGAGTCACTTCTCAACAGGAAATTGACAAAATACCTACAGTACATGCAATTACTGCTCTGCAAACAACTTAAAAATGCTACAAATCTATAGCTGCATTCGTCTGTCTGCAAGAAGAAGAAAAAGTACTAAAATGTTCAAGCAAAAAGTCATGCTCAAGAATGTTTTTAAATGCAGTGACATTTAACTGTTCACAACCGCCGTAGGGTGAAAACACAGGTCAAAAAATCCAGTCAGCTCCTGGCTGGGGTCATACTGTATATGCAGCAGGGTCACTGCTCTCACTATTAGATAAACTACCTAACAATGTGTTTTCAGATGTGGTCAAATATTGCAGCATGGACTGAATGGCAATACCAAAGTTTCACGTCATTAACCACACTGGCTCCTTGAGTGATGTCTTTCTGTCACATATTTATCCTGACTTCAGCTTACTCTCTATTCTTCATTAAACATGAACAGCTTCCAGCAGTTTATATCACGGAAACTGCACCCAGTCAGTCTGTCAGAGTCACAGTGGGCTCTTATGTGAGCCTCGGTCAAATTTACAAACTGCTGCTGTCCTTAAAAATGCTGCTGAATGATTCAATTTCAGCTAAACTTTTTTCTTTTTTTCTTTTTAAAGTACATCTATTCCTAACACTTACTAAGAGCAGCTTGCTTGTCTCAGCAATGTTTTACAGTACGTTTAATGCTTAAGGACATTATGAAAGGACACATCAGCTACTGTGGATATCAAATGTATGATCTATGGGAGTTACCTGGGTCATACTGTCATGTTTCCCAACTTGTGTCCCACCCTGGATCAGTCAGTGTCCTTTAAATAGAAACATTGACAGGAGTGGACTGCCTGCTCTCCCTGGGAAAAAAATACCAAGGGGAATGAAGAGTGGACAGGCAGTTCTCCTTAAAAAGAACAACTTTAGAGGACTGCTTAGTTCCCTCAAAGAATATACTGCAGGTAGGGGAATTGTTGTCCATCTTTGTCCCTCATCTGTGGGCCAAAGTGATTCACTGTGAAGCATCACATACTCTTTCTCTTTGTGGATGTGCTTCCCTTGGGCATGAGCAGCTGAGGCTGTAGGACTTGTGTTCGCAGAGCTTCTGTTAATAAAACATGAACTTTTATACTGTTTGTTGCAAGTTATCACCCCATATGCACAGATTTTGTCACGTGCTTGTCATGTCAGTGTAGATTCTCCAGCTAGTCTTCTGTCAGGTTGTATATGGAGTTGTACTGTATGTGTAACATTGAGTTTAAGAAACCGCTAATGCTATTTGTTGCAAAAGTGCCACGTTAAACAAAATTACTTCTATTCTAAAGGGTTATAATGTAAATAAAGCTGATGCAAACAGTCAGCTCTGTGGTCCTGGCCAAGATATATGATTTTTATGATAAATTAAGTTCTTGGACTAAATTGGCTTAAAATAGCTATCGAATGATTTGAAGTTGTCGCTCTTCTCACAGTATTTCAGTTTGATAAGAAGTCACTAGGGAGACTTCACAGTTTCACATTTCTTTACCACCTGAATGAAGAATAGATGCTTTGACTGCATGGATAGATCTACTGTATTTTCAAGAGGATTTTCAAATTATAATACTGAGGACCTGAGAAACAGTGCATGTGAGAGTGTGAGAGTATACACATCTCTCTGTGAGGAATTGTAGATGTGAGGCAAGGTTTTCTAAACCACTTCAGGTCATGAGGTGTAATACTATTCTGAGGGGATTCTGCCATTTCAATGAGGGAAAAGTGTAAAGAATACAAGTTCAGGAATGAATGAATAAAAAGGCTATAGCATAAGGAGGCTTAAGAAGGTTACAGATGCTCAGTGTAGCATCACCTGCGATCTTCATGGGGCCAAGGCTGTACAAGTCTGAACGGCTTTGATGTTGCTATCCAAATGAGCAGAATATCTTCTATGAATAGGCTGACTATCAAGATCTGTGGAATAGTACTTAAAAGTTGATTCAGTTGAATAGTAGTAAGTGTGACAACCTTTTGAAAAACTGTGACTATTATTTCTGCTATTCAAGCCAAATAATCCATGGAAATGAAATACTTCAGGGCAGTGCCAATCACTTCTCAAGTGATAAAAACACTTGAGAAACCTTTCAAAAATGATTTTAAACACGCCAACTCATAATGTTCCCCAATGATGTTCCCCAAATCAGCAAGCATGCTGACGAAATCTTGTGCCACCCGCACAGTTCTTTGCAGTGAACTGTAAACACGGCCAGTATATAGCAATAAATACAGCTGGACAGAGAGTGTGTGTGAAAACATAAAAATGACACTATGTTGTATGTATCTGCAGGCATTTGATGTTTACTTGAATTATTGGTGGAAGTGTGAGTTTCTGTACTGTGTATGTACTGTATGTATACACGAGAGGCATTGTCGACATTTTATTTTCACTGAAGGTTGAAGGTGGTTTTGCTTACTTTCCTCTAGCAGTTTTTGACAGGTTCTGCCATTTCTGGTCAAGTCTATCCATATCACAGTCTGCTGCTGTGTTCTGTTGTGTGGTTGTGTATTCTGACATTGTGATGTATTGAAGTTCCTGTCAGTTCACACTTGAACTCTCGAATGCTTTCGTCAAGTGAAGCGTGAGATGAAATAAAAAAGGTGAACTCTCCTTGGATACAAGTTGAGTGGAAACTGAAGTTAAGCTTGCAACAGAAAACATCCAAAGATTTTGAGATGATTGTGGAGTATGTGAGAGGGTGCATTACTATGTTAAAAATATAGTTTATTACAACTTGGGTTTCATTTTAGTGTCTCCATCCTTATTATCAAAATGTTGCTTATAACTCCTCATTGTAAGTGAAAACTGATGCCAAGCTTTAAGCATTAGGTTTGTCTATAAACTGTTATTCATGTTGGTTTGGGTAATATTTTCACTGCCTGCCTTCATTTTGTCTTCCAAATAACTTTGACTAAGGTTTGTTTACAGCTTGTATGACTGTCTAACTGTTCATGATACTGTGGCGCAAATGACACAAACAATGAAGAGACTTCTTTTCCAGGACTGACAGACATGCAATAGATGTGCAGTGCTCAGCAATAACATTGCTGAGTACAATGTAATCATAACCATTAAAATGATGGCAGCTGAAATCTGGCAATCTTACAGTGATGACGAGACTCCAGGACACTTCCAAGATGTAGTCCCACACGTAACCCCCTGAAAAAAATCCACAAGTGCGATGTACACAAACCTTTTTTTTACGCTGTGTACCAAAGGGGAGAATAGACGGACAGAGACAGAGTAGAGGACAACTTATGCTCTTCAAAGAAAATACTGCAGGGAGTGGAAATGTTGTCCACCTTTGTTCCTCATTTATAATATGATATTTCACTGTGGTTAACTTGATGCTGTGAGGGATTTTTTGTGTCATGAGGGACTCATTGTGTCAGGTGGGCCATAACAACTGTAAACATCTACGCCTCAGGCGTTTTGGTAAATTAGATAAGACATCAAAAGCAAAACTGACCATCTGTTGACCAAGCAAGGGGTCAGCACAAGATATCAGTAGTCTTTGAAGGGTTTCTGTCCTTTATTACTTTACGACTTCATTTGTTGTACTTTATTATTTTGTCACCCTGTCTTATTCAAATTTCCACTGGGTTACAGTATAAAAGCTGACACTGGTTGTTGTTTGCTGGTGTGTCCTTCTCCATGCTGGCATGTACCGAGTAAAAGAGAAAGATTCATCACTCTGTTGTCTGTGCTTTTCTTCAGAGAAACTTCTATTACAAAAATTCTACTACATTTGGCGTTGTCGGCAGATGGACGCTCGCTGACTGACACCTGGGTCTCGACTAAAGGTTAACCACCGGTGGGAGTCTGCAGAAAGGCTCAGGGAAAGTTCCACTCCGACAAATGGGGGACAGGATCCCGCCTGACGTCAGGCACATCCATGCTCGGAATGAAGGTGCTGTACAATACGATCCTCAACCGCCCTGAAACAACGTGAAAGATAGCCTGCAGCAGGAGCGTAAGGAAAATCTTGGGAAGGTACAGGATGAAAGAGACCAACAAATGAAGAGGTCTGAAGCAACAGTTGAGAAGCTTCAGAAGATTTGGCTGGCCTACTAGGCTGCAGCTGACAGAAGTTAGAGCTTCCTTCCTGACAACAGAGACAATGATGTCTGCTGGAGGTGTCATGAATTGGGTCATTGGGCTGAAGACAGAACTGCCTCAATGTGCGAGGGATGAAGAATGAAGAACATCTTGCCTATCACCTGGTAATGTGTTTGTGACTTTATGTAAGCTTCTAATCCTGCTAGTATTTGTCAGAAGAAAAATGAACAACTTCAAGTGAGAGACTTTGAGAATTATTAGAGGACATCTGACCCTGTGACTGATGTTTGACTGTTGGTATGTCTATTCCCAAGTGCTTTAACTGACATATTTAGCCCAAAGGGCTCTGATAGTGTTTGGAGTGTTTTTGTATGTTTTTATTACTATTACAAAAATTCTACTATAATGCTATCTCAATGTTACAACCCCCCTTTGGTTATTGTATGGATTTAACAAATGAGATAAAGCATGTTAATTGTGAGCTTTAGAGATGCTGGTTGATGGACTTGGGGCTTGTCACTTGTTTCTGTTTGAATGCTAAACTTTGTAAACTGGCTGTGGAGTCCAGCTTTATATTTACTGTTGTTAGTGTGGAATCAAGCTTGTCATTCAATTTTCATCAGAAAAGAGGAACGTTTATTTCTCACAGTATTGAACTCTTCCTTGCACAGAATTAAAAGTGCTGCCTTAAAAATGGATAAATATATGTTTTACTTGACATTGAGATACTTTTCATCTTAAGCTCTGCTGTATCAATCAGTGACTACTCGGAGCTGTGATGAAAGCCAGATTTTCTCCAATGAGGAAAAAGGCTTTAACAGTTTTCAAGGCAGCATCTGTGTGATTGTTAAGTTTGTGTGTGCGAGTGCGTGTGTCTGCTGATAGGAGCATGTGGCAGACGTTGTCATTGTTTGTGTGTGAATGTGTATTTGGCGTGCCGGACCATCGTTGGAAAGCAGAGCGAGGATCCTAGAAGCTGTTGGAAGGAGATGATTGGCTTCAGAACACGGTGGCCCCTTTGTGACAGATGGTTGGGTGCTGGGCACGCGGAGCTGAAATCACCCACTTACACGTATGTGGGCTTAGAAAAGCTTGCACGTGAGCACGCAATGAGGAAAGCGTGCAGAATGTCGATACGTGCACTGACATACATGTATGCATGTGGAAACACGTACAGAGAGTTTGTCTTTATCTATAAACATATCCTCTGTAATAACAACAGAGAAAGTCTATCATGCATGATTTCATATTTACAAAAGCCATACATGAGCACAAAATAATGACACTCAAACAGACAGGCAAATAAATAGACACCAGCCTGACAGTTAGACAGATGCACAGACAAACACTCAGGCAGACGGGCATGAATTTGGAAAATGGCATGACAACAATATGTGCTCTAACCAGTGCCAGTGTTTTGGTTTTACTGGGGGTTTGCAGCCTTGGGTTGAACACAGCAAAGCTTTGCTGTGTGTCTCTCTGAACAAACAGGAGGGGATCTGGTGCCTGCTGCTTCTGCTAGCCAATACTGCTCTCACTGTCACCGCCACCATCATCACAGCCATCAGCGTCGTAGCAACAAATAACACCACTGTGCGTGCCATAGAAGTGTGCACCGTCACCAATGCCAAAACCAAACATCCAGACAGGACTGGTGAAACAGTTAGAAAGACACACAGCAGCCACAAGCAGGCTTAGTCAGCAGGAGCAACACAAGCAGAATCTGAGCAGGTACTGGAGCAGTGACTCAGTTACAAACAGAAAAAGAGTTTGCATTTTAAAGGAAATCTAAGTCCTGCCTTGATTATGTCAGCTGGAATTGTTTTTGTAGTCCAGTCCATTGTTACATTCCTGTACTGCATAGAAGTCATAGAGAGTTGGTCTTGGTTAGTGGTCTTGGTTAGTGGGTCTACAAAGTACAGGGATTTGACACTGGAGATCAGACTTTTGTCTTTACTGCATGTTAGTATAAGCCTGCCATTGGCCTTTCACTATCTGCATGTTGCCATTTTGAAAACCCCTGTCACAACGTAAAACAACGACCTCCGAGCTAGCAACCTACACGCTGAAACATCATCATATATTTGAACTCTGGCAGCAGCATACACCAGTGACACTGACTTGACAAATGTACTGTCACTTCACATGAGCTTCAGTTTAATAATGTTCTACAAGAGCTAAATACAGATATTAAACTGTCTGTGGTTTTAGTGAGTCTGGTAGTGAAAGCAGTCAAGTAGAGACGTATTCATTTATTTGTATTTATTAGTTTTTTCTTTTATAAATTCATGCTTTTAATTCCAATCAATGAATTTTGTTTGTGTATTAATCTGTGGTGTGATCTATGTTGTCTTTTATGTTTCCTGCTGCAAACTAAATGTCTTTTTGGGACAAAGAATAAAATCTGAATCTGAATCTGAGACAGGCTTTAAGTTGAGGATCAAGTTGTGTTTTTATCAGTAAAAGTTGCATCAGACAGTTAAATGGACTGTACTTATATAGCGCCTTTCTAGTCTGTGCGACCACTCAAAGCGCTTTACATTACATGTCATATTACCCTTTCACACACATTCATACACTGATGGCAGGGGCTACCACGCAGGGTGCCAACCATTCATACACATCCACACGCCGTTGGCACAGCAACGGGAGCAATTTTGGGGTTAAGTGTCTTGCCCAAGGACACATCGACATGTGGACTGGAGGAGCCGGGAATCGAACCACCAATCTTCCAATTGGAGGACGACCGCTCTACCTCCTGCCCACAGCCGCCCTACACAGTTGACATACATGGTTTTCTTTTCTTTTTTTTCTTTTTTTATGTGGCATTTTGTTTTGCGGGCATTTTGTGATTTTAATGCCAGAGGTTCCCCACACGCAAATGTTCCACTGACACTATTTTGCAAAGACATTCTGGGCTTAGCACCGCCTAAGACGATTGTGATTGGTTTAAAGAAATACAAGGACGTTTTTCCAGCACTAGCACAGCATTAAAACAAAGTGTTAGAGATGAGCCTGACTATGCGAGGCCAGGATTGAGCTTCTAAAACATATTGGTTGAGGTTAGAGAAAGATTGTGGTTTGGTTTAAATTTTGCCTGTGACTATCTTTTCCTAATATTTACCAAGTCGTGTCCAGACATCTAAACATCTAATCTATATATCAAGACTACAGCAAAAGACATTTTAAATTATTTTTTGTTTTCATTTTCTTTCACTTGATTCCTGCTTATATGTGTATGTTCATGGTGCAACAATGTATTTTACTCACCCAGGGACATTATACAGCACTCTACATTAATTAACCAATTAATGAGAACCATTTCGCACCAAAAACAGCCACACAATATTTTCTCAGTTGCAAATATAAATATGCAGTTATTATGACCACGTAATTCATCTGCATAATGGTGGTGCTCCTTCACAACTGAAATGAAAGGGAACTTAACAGGGTTTCTTTACACTGTACAAACGACACCAGCTGTAACAATAATAATGCCTCTACTAATTATGATAATGTATATTTATTTGGTGTGGAGAGGCACTTCATCCAAAGAGAGGCATTGACCTTAGTCACCACTGTCACTATTGTTTGCATGTCCCTCTTCATGAAAAGACACATAAATCAAAATCAATCAAAGCCAGTTCTTATTACACTTCTGTCTTTATGCTCGTCTGATTTACAGTCAGCAAGCCTGTGATCAAGTGTAATTTTAGCCTGTTTGCCAATCACCATCTCAGCTGAAGACAATATGGCTCCTCTTGCCTCAGAAAAGTGGCCAGTGTGTCATCATCTAATTTTTGCAGCCTCTGCCATCGCCACCATTATCAACCGTCATTTTAACGAAAAAACAACACTGCATTTGCCAGAACAATCAACAAACTCCCAGCAAACAATGCATTTTCTATTTGCACTCTGCCAAAAATCACATTCATCATTACTGATCTGGAATCTATTGAATTTTTTTCTCCACAGATATCTAAACTCTGAAAGCTGCTTGTCACTGTCTTTGTTAAAGCTGCTTGGCCAAAACTCAAACATGAAAGCCCATCCACTGCAGCTATACGTTGTTTGGTAAGCAGGTGGTGTCTGCTTAATGGGGGAAAGAAGTGGGAGAAAAAACGAGTAGGAGAGAGTTGAGGATGTCATTACCACCTCCAGTATCTGTCCTGGCAGTTTGTTTTAGTGGGGAACTACGCTGTGACAGGAGAATGCCCTCATGATGACAAGAATCTACCCGGATGAAGTGCCCTTGAGAAAGACATTGAGTCCTCACCAGCTCCAGGCGGCAGGAGTGCTGTTCTGCTACTGCGAGTCTGTTCCCTGAGATCCCTTTGGAACAAGGCGAGTAAAAAGACAGTTTCTACACCAGATGTTATCTTGTCAATAAAACAACAAAAACGATGTAAAGCCGAAGAAAAAGTAAAATTGAGACTGGGGACTCAAAGAATAAATGTAATAGCAGTTAGTTATGTAAATAATGTCATCTGAAAAAAACACATATTATTATTTTAGTAAAGTGTGTGATACTTTATCAAAATTAGGACTGAATGCTTTTGACCAAGGTCCCCCAGGATCCCAGTACAATGGTGTTTTTTAAAATGCCCTAAAACAGGAAGAGAAAACAATGATATTAAGGGATTAGCAGTGAATTTACTGACAGAGTCATAATAAATGGGAATAAAAGAATAAAGCACCTGAGATATGACAAAAAGTATACCTGCAGGTACTCCAGTCGGTAGGATTAGGGTTAGTAAGACGTGAGATGTTTTCAGTTTTTGTAGATGTGTAGAAGAGTTAAAAATATTTACAAGATTCACTACAGTATGTACCGCACTGTAAATCAGTCCTGTTCCTGTTTCAAATGAGCACTTTGATTTAATCTCTACCACAGGGGTCACTTTGTGCGGGGGAGTGGGGGCGTGTGCATCAAACCAAACTGAGACAGACTTAGATGTTCCCACGAGAGCATGTACATTATTTACACACCATCTGCCGGTCCAGTCATCAGCGGATGAAGACCTGTCCTGTTTGTTTCTGCTGCATAATGTACAAAACAGCTTAGTTAATTTGACATCGCCATTTTGCGCATGCAAATGAGTAAAGTAAGTGAGGCTGGCCTGAAATATTAGAATATTTGTTTGTTAAATTGATATTCAGTCTTCATTCCTACGATGGGCATACACTCTGCAGTTTAATATTTTAAATTACTGTGATATGATTACAGCTCATAGCTTTAATTTTGTCAAGTTTCATCTTACACACACACACACACACACACACACACACACACACACACACACACAGAGCCCGCATTGACTTACAAAATCATTCAGCATACACTTACTGTAATTGTTTTCTAAGATTGAGTACCTGGATAAAGAAACTGATCACATAGGACATCATATTTCAGTGCATATTAAATCAAGTTTCACTCCATTCCTTCCAACTAACAAAAGATATTGAGAAATATGCATCTGAGATATTGTAAACTGTGTATCAACATGTTGTCTGGATATTGTAGTCATTATGTTATCTGGTTGCTGCTTCATAAAGAAGTTCTCCCTTCAGCTGCTTTCTTTAGCTCTGTCACCTCTCTTCAGAGGCACTGCCACTGTAAACAGTGTGCAGCAACCAGCATAAAGGTCGGCTAACTACTGACAGCAATTAACCTACAGTACAGTATCTTTACTTCATCACTAATGAATAGTTTCCATAGTACAGACAAGAATACATTTACAGCAGTTAAAGACTAACAGTGACCACATAACAGTGCTAATGAACAAATTAGCAAGAACAAATTAAGAACAGCAGTTCATACAGTACTGTATGTCTTAATTTCAGGAAAAATATGTAAATCTGTATGGAGCCCCTCTAGTGTCATGGTCAAAAAATAAATAAATTGTGGCCACTATATAGCTATAACATGCACACGAAATACTAATTCGTGGCCATGAAATAGGTATAACGTGCGCACAAAATACTAATTAATCATATTAATATCATTCCTGGACAGCTGGGTAAGCAAATTGAGCACACATTCTCTAGAACCTGCAATAGCCTACGTCTGGACCAAATTCTGTTCACAGTTTCAGCTTGAAATCAGTTTAAAAAGTGCCTTAACACTGATCATCTCCTATGAAAGTAGCATCATGTGTGCCAGACTCTCAGCTGAGGTAATACATAGGTTATATGAACCGCAACGTTTAATGATGCCACCGGACAAAGCCGTGCAGTTACAGTAGCGTTCACTGTATGTATCATGTTGCCAAGGGAACCTATAGCCTATCAATGATCAGAAACTAGTTTGTATTGATTTGCAGGTTGTTGTCGCTCTGACTGAACTACTGAATGTGTCTTTAGTGTTCTCTGGACATTTGTCCTTCAATAAAATCACAGAAGATTAAAAGTTCACTATATTATTGATCAGTCTGAGGTTTACCTGCAGATGAAATGTGCTATAATTCCTTTAAACCATTATGTTAACAGTTTGATGATGTTTTATGCTTGGTCCTGATTTGCTGAAGTCAGTTTTACACTGCTATATTACAGCTAATAGAACCCTGATTAGAATTTTTTTATTGATCAGATATTATCTGTGGTAATAAAGGATTGCACACCTTTATTACCACAGATAATATCTGATCAATAAAAATCATTCCACTTTGATTTGCCAAAGACTAAAGTGATTTCATAGGACAGTGTCAGAGCTTGAGTATAATGTTTAAATCAGCTGCATCAAATTTAAAGTTTCAGAGCTCTTAGTATTTCATGCTATATTGTGGCCACAATTAATTTTTTTTTTGACCATGACACCAGAGTGGCTCTGTAAATCTGTAATAGCAAATAAAGAAAAAATATAATTTCTATTTATGCATTTATTTAAATTTTATCTAGCATTTATGCAAGTAAATCTATTTTGGTTAGGAGTGGCACCTCCTACAAACAAGGCAAAAAGACCACCATAGCTACTACACTGTGGATCTCCTTGGATACACCAGCTGAAAATACGAAGAAATTTAAGTTCAAATACTAATTTATACTGCAGATCTCTCATCTACACATCTCAACACACATAGCTATCATAATTTAAAGTCAAAGATGATTGCTGAACACTTTATAATAAATCTTGAACTCTGCTTGACCTTTTCGAGGACGTTTTACAGCAGGGTAGACCACAGCAGGGGTTTGGCAGCACTTTCACAGCGGTGACACTTACACCCCTTGATCGACGTAACTTTGGCAAATCCCCTACTGAAGCTCTTCCATGGAGCTCGAGTTGAGAGCATGACCGATAATGAGTAGTGATGCACAGCTGAACACCTGCATAGAGGAAAAATTCTGTGTGTGCTGTTCAGACATTCATTATCACAAACAGGGCATGGACTGGAGTCTCAGCTTTTTTCTTCCATTGGTTTGCTTCTTAAATTCTGTGTGTGGGGTTCCCAGCCTGGTCAGCCATAGCTGAGAGTCTCATTCATGTCGATGAGTCGTGCTGTGATGCCCCGACATGCGTCACAACACGGCGACAGATTGTGTGTACAAGAAAACGCTGCCCCTCGGCAAGAACAGTGTGATTCTGGTGGTGCTGGAAATATTGCATTGAAATTAAGAGACTTCACAGGGAAGCAGATTGCAAGCAGAGCCCCCAGGGGACTGAGACTTCCTGATCCACTTCTTATCAGGCCCTGGTGACTGTCATTTGTTCTCTTTGGAAGTACCGACATTGACAGAGTCTTCACCGTTCACACAACCTGTGTAAAAAAACTTGCCACCACGAAACTAAGCAACTTGTTAAATTGAGAGACATGGGCAAGACATTGTTCCCAGTCTGAAGTAGGCAATCCTTTTGTTTTCAACAATGTATTTATTAAAAGTTTTTACATAGATATACAAAGCACACAGACATACATGTTCGAACAATATACAGACACTAGGTCCATTCAATAAGAGCACTTGAGTCCATGAGAGTTCTTCAGGTGTTCTTCTTCAGGTTGCAATATATGATTGTGGTCCTGTACAGGGAATAATTATGGTGTCCCTGTTTCACACAGTAAATCAGATAAATCTTTGTTCTTAATATACTGAATGTAGCATCTCAATATTTTCTGAAATAGTTCTTGTTTATCTTTTAGAGTATATGTAATTTTTTTCCAATGGTAAATATAAAGACAATTCTTTGAACCATTGCGTAATACTTGGTTTGGATTTTATCAAAGCGATTTATGTGATGTCCTACAAGATATAAGCCCAGAAGGAAAACTTTGGGTTCCATCACTAGTCTAATTGATAAAATCTCCTGTATTATTACTCTAACCTCTTCCCAAAATTCCTTTATTTTTGGACATGACCATATACAGTGGAACAATGGAAGTAGGCAATCCTGAATTATGAGTTATAATGGACCCAGGGAGATTCTGCTCATTTTGGCAAAGGAAGCTCAGCTCAGAGTAGCAAGTTCACTCACAGTCATTTAAGATTTCACTGCAAACTCTTGGTTGCTTTTGCTCCCGTTTCTTGTTATTGCATTAAATTGGTTGTTAATTTAATGTTTTTCTCTTGCTAATATGTCGGTTGTGGATGATAATGATCATGATGATAGGAGTGCCAAACAAGAGTGTTAATGGGTTATTTTAAGGTCAGGAAATGCGAGTTGTGAAAAGGCTCAAACTGTCAGCTGCAGGAACTCAGTAATATTTAACAGTGGCTACAAATGTTAACTAGGGGAAAAAAAACACTAAATGAAAAAGAAGGCTTCTTGAAACATAAGCTTGTAATTATCATCAAAACTGTGCTCCATTGTCACAACAAACAATAGCAGTGTTGTGACAAGCAACAGTTTCAATGTTTTTGTTTTCATGTATAGCACTAAATATTATATTTATTATGAGTGGATCAGCAACAAAAAAGAAACAAAATCAAGAGTGTGCTTGTAATTTTTCCCACCTTCACAGAATACCTAATCATTTAACTGCTGTATCAGTGAGTTGGAAGTCAACAGGGGAGGAGTTGTTCATCTAACAGTTAATTTGCAAAATGGACAGAGTTGTGTGCATGTTTTAAGAGATATCCTTTTATTCTCTATGAATACAAATAAAGATGATGTGCCACACAGAAATCACTCACTTTCACCTGAAACTGCGGCTGAAAAGCTCCCATAGTTACATGATGGGAATAATGCAACACCAAAAGGCTTCATTGGGGGCATTGTTGTAACACTATCGCAGCTGTTGAAGGCAACTCACCAAGACAAAGTGAGAGGAAACTTCAGGGAAGACGGGAAGAAAAAAACCTGCTGTAATCTCAGTTGCCAAAATTGTGCTGGCTGAAATTGCCTACAGTAATGTTCAGTAATCAGTTATTGTAAGAAGATAATACTGTCAACACTGAAATTTGGTTTCAAAGACTAGGTAAACAGAGTACATCATACACGGCAACATAACACATAAAACAAACCTCATAATTAAAGCTTCTATCAGTCTGATCAGTATGTTAATGCCAAAATGGAATAAAAAAGTGTACCGAATCGTCATCTAAGTCATGCACACTTAATAAATAACATGCAGTGAAGTTGAGTGTCTTTTGATTAGGTTGTGTGAAATCTCTAAAGCAGACAAAGGAGTAAGGAGAGGTATCCCATTTATGTCAGAGTGTGCACCAAGGAGAGCTAGAGGGCAACAACAGCTCCCCCACTGCAGAGATTTGACTAAGGAAGATTTGTCAAAGACAAGTAGCTCCTTATGAAATAATATGCTTCCGACTGTGAGACTCATGCTTGTCATTTGGCAGAACTGCCTTTTACATCACGACGCGGCAGGATGCTGACATTCACACCATGGAGTGAGTGTGATCAGCTCTCACCCAGGCAGATGAAAAGTGGTTTATATAGAAACTGAGAGGCAGTATCATATGGTTGCACCTGGTGACAGAATATGGTGAGAACTGATCCATATTAAATGAAACAACTCTCTGTTCCTTTGGAATTTAAATGTCTTGTTTGCGTCAGATATTTTTTGTGAATTTCATGCTACATTTTGTTGTACTCATGTCTGAACCACAGTAGAGCAAAACATCTTTCACATTTGCACATTTAAGTTGGAAAACAGTTGTTTATTACTACTGTACTGTAGCTATGTCTGTAAACCCCCGAGGAGATGGTTCAAAGGGGAGTCAAGAGCACACAATGACTTATGTTCTGTCTACTTTGGCCTTGATGAGAGTGGAGGATCATTAAGTTTCTAACAACGAGAGAGGAAAGACAAGAGTGACTGGATCACACTTTAACAATCATCATCTCCTCTGTAATGCTCTCTGGTGTGATTTGGATTATAAAGGTGTAAAGCTGGGTTCACATCACGGGACTTATTACTGAGTAATTTCATTGCCGAACATTGATATTGATGAGCAGATGTGGCCTGCAGGACTGATGAGCTGCTGCAGTGGTATTTCTTCCTCCTCTAAGGACTTATTTCTTTCTTTGCCCATTCAGGTTTTTTTTACTTTCTTGGACTGACTGACTACATTTTATTTTATGAAGTAGGAAAATGTGAGGAAAGCACATATCACCAGTACATGACAGTAAGAAGTGACTCTTCGCTACAAAGAAACTCTGGTCCCTCCTATCCTATAGCTGCACCTCAGAGGGCTGACTGAAATCAGCACTGCGTCAGTAAGCTTCATAGTCCTGACTGTCCCTGAGTAGCTGAAAGGTCACAGTGAACGCACATCAGATGTGTGATTCACTGTTGCAGGTTTACTGTGTTGTAGTATTAATTTGTCTCATGACAAACAGAGAACCAGTATACAGTACACGTAGCAGCTGATGATTCATTTCTTTGTTTGTGACTTTTTTTTTTTTGGATAAACTGATCAGTCTATTTAGTATCAGAATAAAAAAAAGGCTCAGAATATTTTAACGGTCCAAGATGATTGAAATAGTTATTTTTGTCTGTCAGACCTAAAATCCAAAGATATTTCATGTTTAGTAAGATAAAGCAAAGACTCTTATATTTGAGAAGCTGGAACCAGCAAATGTTTAAAAATGTTCCTCAATGAATGACTCTAGATTGTTCATTAATTTCCTGTCACTCACCTAATCACTTAATTGACAAATCGTTGCAGTGCACTGAATGCACAACACTTCTGGTACTTGATTTATCTTAACAACTAACCAATAAAAATGAACAGGTATGTAGATAAAGAAAAGCAAACAACTCAGAGAAAAAGTTTAAAAGTTTGAAAACTTAACAGGAACATGTCCCTTATAGTACTGTATGCAGTGCACATTGTGTATCAGTGAATGTTTCATCCATCATGACAAGAAACATCCAAGCTCTTAACACCTCATTTTATTGTCCCAACATTCAAAAGTACAAATAATTCAAACACAACAGTTTTATGAAAAAGAAAAAACAAACATTTACAGCAAGATTTTTATTTTGTTTCCAGTTTCAGAAATGACCTAAACTAGCAAGGATAACATGAAGTCATTCATCGCAGTAATTGGATTAATAATAAGAATAAGAATACTAAGAATAATAGCAATAATAATCATAATAATCATCATTGATAATTGTTAAGTAATAACATAAGCAGGAGAGAGTAGAGAGAGCCGCGGTCATGGGGCCCTGTGAACATTTTTTCGTCTTTTTTGTCTTTAAAGATTTCGTTTATAGATTTTTCAGATAGTAAACAAACACGTCTCAGGAGGAAAATGAAAACTGACAAGAAGAGCCTAGTTCCTCTGTTCACCTTCCCTCCTCCACTACTGGCTGCGTTGTTCCTACTGGCAGGCTGCCACTATAAGGCGCTACAGGGGATGGTGTGAGCCATAGGGGTTGGGCATAGAGCGAGGTGACGCAGCCCCATGTTTCAAACACCCTGACATGCACACACAATCATACACACACACACACACACACACACACACATTCACACACACATACACATTTTGAACAATCCCAAATGCTATCTCTGTCACATACACACGTGCGCGCACATGCACCCAGGGAGACACATATACATTTGTATATATGTGCGCTGAACGGACCCAAATGCACCATCACGCACACACATAATCACAAACACTTAACATATGTATATATTGTACATACGCACACATGGATGTACTCCGCACTAACAAACTTATGAGGACACACACAACACGCACACAACTACATAAAGGAACATGCACACAAACATGCACACATGCGCGCACACACACATGTGCACACAGGGTCTAGGCGGAACACAGGCACGCATCGTAAGAGTTCAAAAGTCATACAGTGTAGGAAATTAGTTCACACATCAGAACAACATTCTACTGGGGTCGTTGCATAATTCAAGCTCCCGACGGCGGCGGGGAGCATGAAGGGGTCTGGTTGGTCGGTTGGTTTGTTGCCGTTATGAAGTCAGAACACTATGTGATTGGATGGCGCTGAGGATGACTGGTTAATGGTGATGATGTCAGATGACCCGGCCTATCAGATGACTGAGGTGTGAGAGAGAGAGAGAGAGGATGTACTTATGCGAGCATGCGTCTGAGTGTTTAAAATGCTCTACACACACCTCCTTCATGTTTTCAAGTCTTAACAACAAACAAAAAAATCCAATTCCTTATATTTATACTTCTGGAACCATTCCCTTACCTTTCACCTTTCAAAATATATAATATATATCATATTAGAGTATATAAAATATAGAATCGGTACAGTCCCTTTTCATACCTCCAGAGTACTTCTTAAGTATAGCAACAACTGCTGTAAATAACAGTTGGTGTGCAATGGTAACAATTTCTCGTTTTTTAAAGATTTGTTGGTATGTCATTTGAAAACATGATGTATATTTTTAAAAATAAGTTTTGACTCTTAAGTGATTTTGACCAATTTAGTCCAGTGCAATGAATGACCCTCAAACAACAATGGGCATTTGCTCCTTTTTAAAATGTATCTGCCCAAGCCTCCAAGAGCTGAATGTTATATAAAATGTTCACTGAAAACTGAAAACTATGCTTTCAGACCCACATTTTTGCATAAGGTTTCATCACAAAGCGGTAGTAAGTGGAGGGAGGGTGTGGACGGAGTGGCTTTTTAGAACTACACAAACTTATCACAGGTTATATTGAACCAGAACGACTGTTTATAACATTCTATTAAGACTAAACTTTATTGAAAAAGATCTAAAGATTTCATTTTAACAAGACAAGAAAAAAGCAATAGCAAATTTAACTATTAACTAGGTTATGCATAGCGAGTAACTGTTTCTAGTAATAAGGGAAGAGCGTCCCCCAACCCTCCAGACATTTTTTTCAGTTTTCTTGACTTTTAGATTTTTTTATATTGTAATTTTGATATATTGGTACAAAGCACAAACGTACTAAAAGTTCTCTCAGTGCAGTGGACTACTGGAAGAGCCTCTCCACTAGTCGCTTTGTTCCCTTTTGCTCAGAAACGCCCCCCTCCCTGTACCAGAATCACGCAAATACACAGACAATGAAACAAATAAATACATAAATACACAGATAAATTAATTAGTTAATAAATATATAATAAATAGAAATAAATAGAAAAATAAATAGTTTAAAAAATAGATAAGTAAAGAAACTGCTAAACAAATACAGTTATATTCTAAGCTTTTTGTTCGGTTTCTTTTGCCGCGGTAGGTAACTGAAAGTTAATCCAAATCTTTTTTTTTCTCCACAAGCAACATGACAACAATTGAACAGTTTCCTCACAAGTTTTTCTAAGTAACTGAACCACCACTTCATAATAAGTTGTCATATGAAAAAGACAAGCTCAAACAAAATAACAGTGACAACTCAGATAGTACAGTAGATATTGTAAAACAAATGTAGACTATATATATATATATATCATCTATTTGTACACAGCAAATAAAGACACAGTTGTCATAGATCCTTTTTAAGGAAACAAATATCTAGACTAACGGAACTAGCTAATCATCATTAAGTTTTGACAAACGTTTCACGCTCAGCAAGTAACCTAAAAGTCAGCAAGCCAAACAAAAAAATACAAAATGAGAATTTGTTCAGTGATTCTTACAAGGCCCAAATCTGTTCATCTGGTTATTCAGTAAAGAAATAGTCTCACCAGATTTTTGGGCCAACAATAAACAAATATTAAACAAAGAACAGCAGCTCAATTCAATGCCAACATCGAAGTATTTTTTTTTTAAACAACACATAGAACAACAAACTTGGATATTTAAGATATGTGAATAATGTAGTATAGCACCTACTGTTGATCGCTAAAAGGAAGTTCTTCTCAAATGTTAGTTCACAAACGCAGAGCGAAGAAAATGATATAATGTATAGTATGCTCTCTAAATGGATAGATGTGTATATATCTATTTACTGATATCCCATATTGACTGATGACAAAAACAGGAAAATAAGTGGACAAAGGGTCTTCTTGCTTTGGGCTCTGGACTATAAGGATGGTTAGGCCTGGGAAAGACCCGTCTCCCTTCCCTTTTGGGTATCGCTGTTGAATAATTACGCACTAGTACATATGTGAAAAATTACCAAAATCACCTGCCTCAGTTTGCATCCCTTTTCACAAAACCTTCCATCTACAAAATCACTGCCAACTTGGACTCCCCAAAAAACAAACAACCTTTGATCCTATAAAGTACCACGGCAGAACGACAAGACAAGGTGGTGCCCCCTCCCTCCCGCCCCGGCCCCCCCTAGTTAGCCAGTCAAAATATTTTTCTCTTTTTTCAAATCCAGATTCTTGTAAAAATTCTTCAATAATTATTATTTTAATTATCATTTATAAAAATAGATCTTCTTTCTCTTTATTTTTATCTTTTTCTAAACGCATTTTTTTCAAGCAAAGAGATCTTCTCTTTGGCAACAGTGTTATTTTTTTTCTTAAATTACTGAACGTGTCATCAGGAAAGCTAACCCATCCCCTCCCTCACCCCATCTCCCTTAACCCCTGTGAGGAAAGACATTATGTTTTGTTTGCGATACAAAACAAAAACAATGTTAGAAATTCTTTTTTTTTCTACATCAGAGTTACTGGGACTGTGGAATCCCACCTATAATCGATAAGGGGAAGTTTTAATACACACTAAAAATGAATGAATGGTTCACCAATTTAAAAAAAGAGCCCCCTCCCTTTCACCGACAGGGAGGTATATAATACTAACGACAGTGGATCCGGATTTACAAAAGAAAAACAAATCCTGAATCAAGACAGAGAAAAGGTTTCAATCTAAAAAGGACATTCTCTTCTCTGAAATTAGGGGATACAGGGATTTGCTACTGTTTACACAGAAGAGAAAAATCATCTTAACAACCACAACAAACAGAAAGAATATACAACAAAGAGAAGCCTGCTTTATCACAGGAACTTCCAAAAACTGAACATTTTCATCATTTCATTTTTGTAATACTTAGGCAACATTGGCTTATAGGTCCAAAGTTATAATATAAGCCATTTCTAGTTCAATTTGTTTGATGGTTTGTCGGTTGCTTTATGTTCCGGTTGGAGTTTGCTGTGTTGGATGGCTGTAGTAGGGTGGTAGTGGTAGTGACTGAAGGGGCTAAGGGACGGATGGAGGTGGGGGCGGGGGGTTGGGGGCAATTTTGGATTGGACAGAGTCGTGGGGCAACTGCTTCTACCTGTCAAAGTTCAGGACTTGTGTGTCTTGTTAGTCTTGAAGGAGACTTGCAAGACGCGGTCGCCCAACCTGTAGCCGTTGAGACTGGCGATGGCCATGGCCGCCTCGTCATAATTCGTCATGGTGACGAAGCCGAAGCCTTTGCACTTGTTGGTGTTGAAGTCACGGATCACCTTGACATTGTTGACTGCACCGAACGGCCCAAACAGCTGCCAGAGCACACTCTCATCGGAATCTGGGGACAGGTTGTACACGAAGATGCACCAGCCAGTGCCGGTGTGCCCAGGGATGTTCATGCCAACCAGGCTGGTCATGCTGTCAATGGTGATGGGAGAAAACCTGAGAGAAGAGACAGAGTGGGGAAAATGGAAGGAGAGCAGAAAGAAGGGAAGAGAGAAAAAGATAAGTTTTAATGGAACATCTCGAGGCAAAAAGTGAAATAGTGTCTGCATGTACTGTACATGAAATGGCCATAAACCTGCGAAAAACATATCTTCATCTTAAAGCCAAATTTTGAATATGAAATCCTCCTTTCACCTCTAAAAGTTTGCATGACTCACTACTGTCTACAACCTAACTAAATAAACTTAAAGATGAAATAAGTTGAATATTTACAGTTTTCCAATAAAACCACAAACACCGATCTCCAAGCCCAATACGCCAATTCAGATGAATTAGGATGCATAAGTATGGATGTTTATTGTCCTTGCATGTATGTTTATGTCTTAAATGCATGAGTGTATATGTGCGACTGCCTAACAACTTAATCCTCTCTGAGCTCCTCGTTTCTGAAAGGCGTCCTGTCAGGAATGACGACAGTGCTGTGTGCTGGGCTATATTTCCTCTGAAGGAGATGCAGACGAAGGTTTTCTCTTTGTGTCCTTGAGTGGCTCCTTTACGAGCTAAATTGCAGGAAGTTGTTGAATTAAACCGTTGCTAGAAATTCATCAAAGATCATGCACCAGCCTGCTAAATCTGTTCTCATTCGCCTCATAATCTTCTCCTTTTTCTTGTGATGCAAGAGATTTGAATCCTCAGTTGACTTCACTTAATTGCCTTTCCGCTCAAAGGAAAAGGAAAGGAGAAAAAAAATACCCCACTTTTAAATAAAAGGTAAATGAGATAAAAAGGTTCATTTCTTATGCCACCTCTCTTCAAGAAACTACTATAGGCATTATTGGGTGTGCTTTAATTGAGATTTCCGCTTTGCTGCAGCTGTCTCAGAGAAGGCTGCTTTCTTAAGGAAAGGGAGGGAGGGAAGAGGGAGCAAACTAAATGGAAAATGGAAGCACTTTACAGCCCAGTGGCATTAAGGTACAAAGTGTATTCCTCCCACTCCTCTTGCAGTCTGCAGGGTGTTCTGTTCTGTTCTATTTCAGAGCTCGTGGCACTGATCGATAGCGCTGCTTGCTGTTCAGGGCCCCCACCCCTCTCTCTCCAGCGACTATATATGGCCAGCAATCACTACGACCTTCCTGCATGACTTTGGTCATGCACAGCCTGCTTCTGACCATTGTGGTTACTGTAGACTTTAATGCAAGGGACTAAAGTGGTTGAATCTTTGAATGCAAGGGCTCACTACAATTAGACTTTTTTGATTAAATGTGTGAAGAACCATGGCAGTATAAGATAAGCAGATTATACTAGGATGAATATATGTATCATTAAGACAAGGTGAAACAGATTATAATATCTTTCTATTTATTTTCACCATGGGTTGTAGCTGCAGGTCCTAATCCTTTGTTTCTCTACATGTATCTCTATGTGGCCTCATTGTCTTTCGAATTTTCATATTTTCTCCAGCATCAAACAGGTGGAATCTGAACAGGCCTCATCATGTCAAGGGCTTGTCCGAGACACTCAGCTGCATTCAGGCCTCTCCTACTGGGCTTGTAAAAAACTTGAAGTGATTTGTATGCAAAAGCTCTAGTAAGGGAAAGTGGGAGGGTAACGGTTTGGAGACTAGATAACACTGCCACTGTGAGTACGTGGAGACGAGTGTGCCTGCGTGTATGTGCCTGTCTGTGTGTGCATGTGTATAAACGTGCATGTGAGCATAGCCATCAGAGCGGGACCAAACATTAACCAATGTTACGGACGAGACCAAGGGTTGCATAGCAACAGTGTTAGCTGACCAGATATCTATTCTGTCCTTTCTAAAGCCAACCATTTCCAGCTCTTAACACCTTTCTTCTCTTTCCTTTCATATATAACCTGAGATCACTGAAAAGCTCTTCTAACTTGATGACATGCTATGCAATCAAGACCGCTGAATCAGGCACTGTTTTCACCTTTAGAAAATTATGTAAAGACTAAGATTGAGGGCACTGTGCTTATTGAACAATAGAGGTGCTAAGGTTAAACCTGTGAATTCTGCATCACTTTCAGTGTTATTCTGTAACTAGTCCTGAATTCTTGCATCTGTCAAAACGACAGCTTTTTAGGAGAGTTTTTTTAAAGGATCATTTCTCTTAAGCTAAACCTTGTTCCTGTTTGAGTAGTTAAGCTGACTTCAGACGGTGTCCCCTGTGCTTGCAACATGCAAGATGCCACCATCAGCACATGAAAGATCTCTCACCATAGTGGCTGCTGCTCTGGGTTATGTAACACCTACAGTATGGTAGCAAGAAAGCAAAATGAAACATGGAGGCGAAAGGAAGGAATTCGAGCAGAGCAGTGCCGAGCAAAGCTGGAGCTGTCTGCAGTGAAACAACATTTCCTGTTTCCAGCAGGGATCCAGGTTCATCCAGCCTCATCCCTTGTCCTAGCTAAGCTAAATATGATCTAATCACAGCTAGTGGCACCAAAAGACGTTAAGGCGATATATAATTTTGTAATGGCTTCCACTGCACAGATGGAATACCTAGAGGATTGTGTACATATTCGATGGTGGATGTTCAATTTTTTAAAAATCATGGATTCCAAATTTGCTTCTAAAGACAATTTTATTCCCAAAATAGGATTAAGCTATAGCTGTAGAATGACAAGGCAGGAGAACCTGAATCCGGTAGTAAAAAAAAACAAAACACACCTAGAAATCAGGAGCTTTACACCAGAGAACAAAATCCATTATGTACACAGAAACAACCCAAAACAATTCAACACAATTCAAACACCAGCACTTGTCATAATCAAAACAAAGCAAATTCATCACCATTGAAAACAAAGACGTATTGTTTTCTGGGTTTTTTTTAACACCTTAAGTGGTTGGTAGGGTTTTGAAACCAACTCAAGCTGACGAGGAAAAAACCAAACAAACCAAAGAACCAAAAAATGCAATTGACCTTGAACAAATTGTCAAACGCAAAGTGACTGCAAAAATACAAGGAAACATAAACTGAAAAAAGAACAGAAAAAAGGATATTGAAAAATCATTGAGTCAACATGGACATCTGGCATTCGGTGAAGTTTTTAATTACCTCTTTACGCCATAGGCCATATTAAGCAAATTGTCCAGCCTGTAAAGAGAAGGAGGGTTCTGGGGTTAATGGTGGGCAGATGGTCGATTCACTCAATGGAACTAATGTTAAGTCCCTGTAGGAACTGCATGGTCCTCCTCACTCAAGAACAAACAAACCCATCTATAGTTGGCCCATTACACTGAGGAGCCCCACCAGAAAATGCTATCATCATAGTTAATGAATCTACAGTACCATCAGTATGGTCGTCACTTGCTCAGTTGGCCACTGCCCGAGTTCAGCAAAGCCCTGCGCTAGCTAATGCCAGAGCACATTGTTATTACCGTACGTGTGACCGTTTTAATGTCAATACAAGACTACAGCAGTGGACTGGTCACAGTTCAGTATTACTAGAATGCTAGGTTAGCCACAGTACTACGGAATGGCAAATCATGCAAAAGTTTGCATGTGGACAATTTATGCCACCACATTGATGGTTTATTAAAACAAATGGTCTTTAATTTGTGTTACCTCAATTAAGAGAACACCTGAGATGACAGGAAATGAGGTAAATGCCCTGATCCAGAGTTCTGTCAGTGTAATGGTTTGGCATTTGAATGATGGTGAGCGAGAGAGACGATGATGATTAGTATGTTTTTAATGAGGTGGACCAACAAAAAATACAACTGAACATTAAACTAGCCATGAAATTGTGACTGTCTGTCTTTGTGTTCGGGGTCAACCTGTTAAGTGCTAACAGGTCAGGTGGAATGGCTGACTGTTAGTCAGAAAGTGTCCTCTGCCTAAAAGGGTTAGTTTGGGGAAATGTTCTGGTTTCATAATTATTTCAACCCGTGAGCTAAAGCCACTGCAGTCAGTGAGAGAAGACTACAGTTTGTGCATTTGTGCGTATCTGTGTGTGTTTGGCTTAAGAACCCAGCAGGCTGTGTGTGTGTGAGTCTCTGTGTTTGTGAGCTGGGCTTCAGAAACCTGTGGGCTGTAAAAAATGTTGGCCCTCTTGGATGGATGCAGTTTGCTTGGTGACTCAATGACCTTCATTCCTCACTTGGGTCTGGCCTGTCTCATGTCTTATTAACTCCTCTGGCCTAATGGACAGGGGCCACGGCTTATTGAGCAACAGCTGGCTAGTGACGCCTCATTCCTCTTGAAAACACTACAAACTCTCTGACTTTGACTTGACTATTGGGGTTGTTTTCTCCTTGTCTCTTTGAGTCCACAAGCATTTTTACTTTCTTGCAACAACTACTACACAGTATTTACCAAAACCTTTCAGTAAACATAACAATCTATTTAATGATTGTTTACACCACATCATAATCCAGGCATCAATTTAACTGGTAACCAAATTTTGAAGCTACATATTCTCATACCTGACATACACAACTTCATTATTATTTGATTGCAATTAAGAAATCAATTAAGCTTTGAAGGCTTATAATAAATAACTTGAATAATAATAATTATAATGATAATACAATTTATTTTAAGCATTCCAAATTAAATCTACATTGTATGTAAGAGATTACAGATGAGTAGGTTTCTAATCAGGGACAATTAAACCCCAGGATGCCAGGTGATTGTAGTTAAGTGCTTTATAAAATAGAAATCCTGCAGGACTCAATCAAGATTCCAGTAATGCAAACATTAACTTAATACTGGCTCACAAGTTACTTCACATTTAGGCTTAACTTTTAAGCTGCATTTAAATATTGAAACTGTGCAGTTAAGTTATATTGTGGTAAGTGCCCACATTGAAATCCCCACACTGTTGTCAGCCCAGTTAATTTACAAATCCTTTTCACATTAATATAAATAAATACATAAATATTTTGCATAAATTTTAGCACTACTTATGTGGGTTTACATGTATCTGTGTTGTACCACTTTTTCACTAAACGTTACCGGAAAACTATGAAAGCAGCCCTAAAACAAAGGAAAAAGTGGAGAAAGGGATATACGGAATCATTAAAGCAGTAATTAGCCCATTACGTGGGAAGGGAACAAGCAAGCTGCTTTGTGGGTAAATGAGTCAATTGGAGAGGATGCTCAGAGGAGAGGCGCTCCAGGCCCAGGAGCACGAAGACATCTGCTGGCCGCCGGGCCGATGGGCCACAACAAAACAACCTGCTGCTAACTCTCTCTCTCTCTCTTTCTCTTTCTTTCTCGCTCTCTCTTGCTCACATGTACAAATGCACACTGATGCACACTCACCACACAAACACACTGCCAGCTTTTACACTGCCTCTCCAAGCTCGATATAAACAATGGGGCTTTTGTGCTTTCTCTCAATGCATGTTAATGGAGGAATGGGCGTTTTTGTCTTTTCTTTTTTGAAACAAAAATCTGTTCAATTATAATTGGCTCCTGCCCTGGATATAATAAGGCTAATTTGCTAATTAGTACCATTAGTTAACGACAGAGAATCGGAAACGAGCCGGGATCTAGGGCTTGGTGTATTGTGCTTGAGTCGATTATGTTTGCTGTCTTGGAGAGGGACCATACAAGCATATTATACATTTACTTGTGTTACAGCAAACCCACATGATTCAGACACACAGGATCGATATAATTATAACTGCAAGAGGATTGTTCTGACTTCTGCCCAGTTTTTTTTTTTAACTTGGGTTTTATCAATGTGTAGCAATTGTCAAAGAGGGATCAGTTTTCCGTAGTAGATCTAGTAGACTGTATTTTCAGTGTGAATATTTCAGTTTTCAAAGTTTGGAACACACCCACTGATAATATATACTAACTTTAGCTTAAACTTTGATTTCATCTCTTGAAGGAATGACAATAAAACAGACTCAACTGTATACTTAATAAGAACATAGAACATGTCCTTTTGCTCTGTTATCCTCAAAAGACTGCGTTAAAAAAAGGGAAACAGCGCACATTGAGCACATTTCTTCTTCAAAAACCTCAACACTTCTAAAGTGTTGAGGTTTTAGTATAGGGCCGGGGAGCAGAGAGCAAGAGCACAGGGACACAGTGAGGAAGTGTCCTGTGGTTGTGAGTTGTGATGAGAAGCGACAGCTCTCCTGCGGAGCCTGTAAATTGGCTTGGCGTATCACAGACACACAGCCACGCTACATCGCTCAGGTGTCACACCAGGGAAGCCGCTCCAGAAGAAAAATACCTTCCAAGCTCTGACTTTGATGGAGAGTAAACAGCACGACCGGCTTAGTGTTATTGAAAGAGAGAGAAAATTGTATAAGCACATATTCTATCCGCAATTTTAAAACATTCTTGTCGGATCAGATGATAAAGCGTTGAATCATAAGATCACCTGTTTGTGTTTTGTTTTTGTGGAGGAGTGAGCCCTAACTATCTCTAGATGTTTAAATAAAGAAAATGATTGTTTGTGTCATTAGTGAGTGACAGGAAATGACCAGGTAGGGTGCCATATATACAGTATTCATATACTGTATGATGTTAAGTGATGGCTCTCCTGGGCAAAAAACTTTCTTAGAATTGGCTGAAGATTTGCCATTTGAATTTTCATTGTGTTATGTAATTTTAAACAAGGTTAAAGCCCAAATCCTTAAGTTGATTTTGGCATTGTATATCTCAATTTGCCCTTTATTTGTTGAATTTAAGACATTTGTATCCTTTAAATTACTTTAGCTTTTAATAAAAAGTCTAATTAATTAATACAGTTGGTAATCTCTTGTGACATATATTTACACTAGCAATGAATTAAACACTGTTATACATGATTGGTCATTGTACCATTGTGAGCAAATAATCCAGGATTAGGGTTTTATGGTCATGGTAAAAGTATGGTATATTTACAATTGTTACCAAATACATGTTTTTGCCCAAGCATCACAGGGATTTATCTGGGAAGTGTTATCACGATGGCAGCATGATGAAATGAAGGGAAATACGTAGTTGTGAACGACAGAACCCCACAGTCTCTTATGAACAGTTCCTCTCTGATCTGGGTGGACCCACACAGAGTGCTCACAGGACCTGATTTACTGACACCTGCACCAGGTGCAGAGCGCACACCTGTTGTTCAAATGGGGATATATTTGCCGAAATAAATGGTCACAGGAGAAAAGTTGCATCATTGTTGATACAGGGACATTGCAATGACTCATGCTCTTTATGTGTAGGCGCCACATCTCCTGTTGGAACACTGTAAATTGCATTTGGTGCAAATGTTTTCCAAATCAGGCCTGTTGTTTAGAACAGACGTGTTTCCTTTATTAAATGCATTCATCATCACATAAACCAATAATAATAATAATAATAATGATAATAATGTTATTGAGTTGGACAGTGATGACTCGCATCAGTGTTTTATCCCCTCTAGACATTAAATCTGTCTCATATTGACATATCACATAGCAATCCTGTTTGTCATTAATGGATACCAAACACACCAGTAATGTTTAATTTAATATCATGGAATCAAGTGTTTTGACATAACGGAAATGTTGATTACACTATGATAGACTATCAATTACATCCTATTAAATCCCACTGTAAATTTTAGTAGTGCAAACAGCTTTACCCTTTGCGCTCCATTAGAGTATTTTGAACTTCAACATTAACTTTGAAATTCCCAACCTTTTGAGCAGAAGCCCGTCATGAGCAGGAGTACAGGGACACTGTTCTCCTCTTTATCAACTACTACAAATATTAAGCTGGTGATTCAATCACAATGACTGTTTCCAAAATTATGAAACCACATACTCATTTCACTCTGTTTTGTTATGTTGGGGTCACCAAATGAACATTAGGAGACTTTTCCTCGCGTCAGCCCCCAAGGTTGGGAAAGTCTGCATTGACTACACTCCTTTAAAATAATACACTTTTAAATCCCCCATGCTGTAACTGCAAACCTGAACAAATCCCCTCCCAATTTGAATCTTTTCTGCCTCACTCCGTCCTCCATGGCCATCCCAGTACTCACCTGAACCTCTGAGCCTGGTGGTGGAGAGGGCCTGGGTATCGGCGATTGGGGGACTGGTAGAGTTGCGACAGAAGGGCTTGGCTGGTCTTCTGGCTGGGGTTGTTGGCGAACTTGACCGTAATAGGCTCAGCGGCACCTGATGGCTTCTGTCCATTCAGGCCCTTGATGGCCTCTTCAGCCTCTATCCTCTTATCAAAGCGGATGAAGCCCACACCTCGGGAGCCACCTGCGGGGCCAGCAGATCAGAAACAAACAGGGTCCCTTTTACTTCACAGAGTTTAAAAGCGTCATTCATATTCTGTGCATATGTACAATGTACAGTATGTATGTGGAGTTTAAAACGTTACCTTTTATATATTTGAACAGTACAAAGCATGACAGGAAGCTATGAAAGCAGATTGCTGCAGGCTTTAAAGAACCTCTTCAAACGTGTATGAATAATTTATAAACTGTGATTTACAGGTGACTATGTATTACCATGTAAAAAGACATCACGACTGAACAGAGAAAAGCTGAGGCTATAACAGACAGCATTTCTAATTCTTATGGAAGAGTGATAACACAAATCATGTTGACCAATTTAATCAGCAGACTGTGTGATGAGGCTGCTTTGTGTGACTGAATTGTATTGTGATGTTGTGAATGTTTCCAGGTCTCTCTTGTAAAACAGATTTTGATTTCAGGGAGATTGCTTGAATAAATAAAGCTTAACACATTTCAGCATGTAAAAATTGAAAATTCAAATAGTTCTTATTATGTATTTTTATTTTTTAGTCTTTTTTTGACCTCCACTGCACCAACCTGAAACCAACCCTAATGTGCTGCATTAAATATAAGGAAAGGTACTGTAGGCTTGGAGGGAGTCAGTAGACAGAGACGGACAGTGTGATAGTAACACTGACCAAATACACTTTTATATACAGCAGGAGGTGTTTATACAGTGGAAGCCTGCTAACACCCCTGACTACACTAATCACTCATTGTTGTCCTGACTACCACCCTACCTGGTGGCCTCAAAACTGAAATACACATAAACATATGCACACACACACACACACACACACACACACACACACACACACACACACACACACACACACACACACACACACACACACACACACACACACACACACACCAGCTGTAGACTGGGCATACAGGGCTGCATTGTGGTGTTGGCCCTCAGTCTGTTTAAAGCCACACAGTCCATTCTTCCTTCCAGTCACAGTCAGCCATACACACACTCTTCATGCACTGGTCCCAGTGATATTTGAGCAGTTTCCTTGGAGATATTTTTTGACTGCCACCTGAGAGGAACATTTAGAGACTTGCTTTCTGGGAGGTCCTTTATTGGTGTCCCTGAATGCTGTGTGTGTGTGTTACTGACTGTTTATATATGTGTGTTTGTGTGTGTGTGTGCACTGGTATCTATTAATGGATGCTGTGCCTTGTTTTAATGAGGCTGCCTAGATGGCCCAGAGGATGCTTGCTCAGTGACAGCAGCACTCTGCTGAAGAGACTATTTACATAATACTGTGTGCACACAGGCATGTCTGTGTGACTGAGACTGAATAAAAGAGAGGCAGTGAGAAAGAGGGAATTTTGTGTTTGAGCATCATTGTGTGCAGTCTCTTTCTCACACATAAAAAGCCCACCTTATTGTTATTCCACATTTTTGTACATGCCATCCCTCTCCTCATCTCTTTTTTTATACTTCCTGTAGGCTTGTCTCATAGTGCCCGCTCTCCTGAATTCTTATTCGGAGAAGCACCTTGACCATCTCACTCCCCCTTTTCTTTCTTTTTTTCTCTCCAGGACACAAGCACCACAAGGTTATTTACTTTCCAGCCAAGCAGCAACATAAAAAGCTACTCTTTGAAAGCAATGATCAATGGAACATATCTCCACTGAAGTTAATTTTAGGTTGAGCTTATTACTTTTGGCTTTTAGCGGATCGAAAAAATACATAAAATGAAATAAATCTGATAAATTGTAGATGTTTATTTTTTAATTAAAAAATGTTTTTAAAATTGGATTTTTAAAATTGATCTAATGCACAAATTGGGCTGAAAGTCAGATGTTAAGAGAAGCATTTGCAGCACAAACACTACTTTTACCTTTTGGTTTAAATTACAGAGGGAGTGAATAGCTCATTTGCACTTTGCCGTTTTCTTGCCTCTCTCAGCTACTGGAAGCATTTTCTTAGCTGTCAACATTGCAAATGGACCTAATTTACTGTAAACCCTTCTCATCAGAGTGTCCTCTTATAGCAGGAGAAAATAGCAGTTGTTTTGAACTCATTTGCTCTTTTTAACCAATTCTGGTTATTTTTCAGTGAAATTTGGTAAAAACATAAAACAATGACCCTTACATTTTATTAGGCATCTAATCAATTTTCTGCACACAAGGTTCTAATTTTGCAAAAGAAGCTACCTTCCCTCACACTCATACTGACCACACACACTGCTGTGCAGAGACCTAAACCACAACATTTTCCTTACGCCTGCTTGATGATCTCATTAACTTCTATTCAGTGTAAATTATTCTGTTGAATTCTCATTTTTACCTTTCCAGGCTCCCTCTCCCCTGACAGGTGCCAACTCTGTACCTGTACATTTTAATTAGCTTGTCAGAAGCTGAAAAATAACAATTCTAATGGGATCTACACAGTGAAAACAACAACCACTGCTGTTCCTACACTTTTCTTCATTTATTACTGTAGTTGTCATGCATGTGCTGTATATGGGGTAAAATGGGGGTCACTGCTGTTTCTCTGGGGAGAGCTGTTTTTCAGATACCGTCAGTAACAGTGATTGGTAGTGAGTATTTGTATTTGCTATTTAGACAGGTAAATGTACTGAATGGCATTGCTAATTGGAAACTGCCCGATTTCTGGACAGTCTTCAGCAGTAAGACACTTGGTAACTCTAAGAGCCTTGCTCAAGGGCACCTCAGCGGTAGTTAAAGAAGAGGAGAGCTTTGCTCATTCACTTCCTCCACTGAGACGAGAGGAGAAGAGAGGACTGTACTCGTCCTTTAATCCTCGCACTTGTTTGGCCTTGAGCTGCTCCTAAGCTGGTTCTGGCTGGAGGGCCTCTAGACAAACGCTTGGCATACAGATGAAGGCACAGCACAAACAGACACACACACACACACGCTACTTAAGTGATAACTTGAAGAGGTGCTATTGAGAATGAAGTGTGAAAAGAGGAGTAGAGATTTGTAACTGTCCGTGACCAATTGCGGAGTGTGTGTGTGTGTTTGTGTGAGAAACTGTATGAGAGAGAGATTGAAAATGTCTGTGTTTGTACTTATATTTTACTGTAAGTGTGCACCAGCTACACTTGCCCTTGAGTTTATACAGTAGCACTGTAGGAAGGTGACAGAGCTGAGGTGGCAGTTGATTCCATCACCCATGAATCTTATCTACTGTAAGTGTGATTATCTCCCAACATGTTAGTGTATCCAGTGCAGACAAGCAATCTGAGCCTGTAATATAGTTGACTTAAGATTTTTACTAACAAGTTGTTGAGGTAATAAAATTGAAAGGATGTTCTTTGGCTTGGACACAGCAGGGTGAAGTCAGTGCTCAGTTCAAGGTTATGCTGTGAAACACTCCTGCTGTATTCTGTTTAGTGCAACTAAAGAGGAGGAAGAGATCGATGGGGCTTTGCAGGAGAAAAATCTGATGGTGGTGTGAAATATGAACTAACTGATATACCATGTTTGTGATACTGTGAAACCAAACAGTGTTCATCTGCTGACCTAATATGACCAGCTCTTTCTCTCTTTCACTTTGCGTTCTTCACATATAACTCCTCACATTGCATCTAATACTGCATGTACCTTTGTATCATAGTCCATCAAGTTCACCAGTCACTACATCAGTGTGTCAAATACTCCATGACTGTATTTTTTCTTAATGTGTTCTGAAGTTGTCACATCAAATCAAATCACAAATACCACATGATGACTGAAGACTGACCAGGGACATATAGTTGCTTTATCTGTATCTTTCTTGGGTTTCAAGAATTATTCTGTAAAGTATAAAGTTGCAACAAATCCCACTAAAAGAACAAAGCAAGCATTGTGCAAGTAAATCCCTGACTTATTACACTGTCTGTGTCATTCAAGACTTAAGTCCATTTGTTTCTACTGAAGACATACTCTACTGTTAAAAAACATTCAAATGTACATATTTATGAAACAACTGAACTATTTTCAGCCATGGATTAATACACAGTGGTGAGGTAATAAGTATCTATGGCAGCAGATTAGGCTTTGGCGACAGACTATACTTCTTTAAGGGATTTTTTTGACGGTAGGATAAATATAAGATATGATCAGCATTACCCTTTTCCATTATCAAAGTATTTATTTAAAAAAATGACTGCATGCACATGAAATTAATCAATATTACAATCAAAGTTTACCCAAGTGTTTTCTTATAACAGCTGTCATGCCATATTAACATAGTAAGCCTTGAGATGTTTTTTCAGTTTTTTTTAACTTTAACATTACAAACAAAAACAAACTTGCAATCTATCGAGCAAGCTGCCAGTCGAGGGAGTCCAACCTAATGACTGTCCTTTCAACCAGCCCCAGAAGCCTCGGGCTACTTATCAACCGCCAGCCAGCCATACAGGCAACATTAGAGCACAATGTACTTACTAAGGTACAGCAATCTGTCTTTCTCACTCTCTCTCTCTCTTCTTCTCACTCTCGTTTTTTGCTCTCCCTCTCCTCCACAGTAATCAACAGAGGCTTATGTAACTCTCTCTACCTGTGCTTATCTCTCTCTAACACACACCGACAGGCACATTGGCTGCCTTACTAATAACACGCTACCTCAATCTGAGGTGGGGGAAACAGAGGGAGAGAGGTTGGGGGACGAGAAGCAAGTGCTATGGGTGGGGATGAGCAAGGCAGTAATGAAAAGGAGAAAGGGAAAGAGTGGAAATGAGGAGTGAGGAAGGAAAGGACAAAAGGAGAGAAGGTGACAGAAGAGAATGTTAGGAGGTGACAGTAAAAGGATGATGATGAAAGGAAACAGTGCTATTCTTGCTTGCTCCTGCCCAAACAAAGCCGCTCTTTCTCTAAAACCCACTATCATTTCCCCAAACACTGACTGACTGACAGAGAGAAATGACTGCTCCTCTAAGAGACCAGAAGAGAGGAGAGAGGTGAGAAACCTTGCTGCTGGGTAATGAAACACACACACTTTCATTTTCTCTCTCTCAAACACACAGTTTCATGCATCTAGTGCACTGTATCCTTGTACGCAGGCCCATACGCTCACCGAGACAGACGCATGCACCGATGCACGCATACATAAGCAGAAAAAATATTTTCAGGTGTTCTGCGGTTCCATCCCCCATCCTTTTATCTTTTGAGGAGCTATATTGTGCCAACTGTATCAAATGATTAGACTTGTCTTTCCAAAAGATTTATAATATGGCAGAGGCAGAAAGAAACCCACTTCTTGCTGTCTTCTAATTAGAGGGATGGAGAAAAAAAAGCAATGTCCTTGTCTTAAGTAACATTACTGTGCCTGGCTACAGATGGCGTTTGAAAAAGCAGCAAGAGGAGAGACAAAGAGACTTTGAAGAGTGGAGGTGCCCTGTGCTTTAGCCTCTGTCAGAGCAGAGCTTCAACCATCTGTCTGGTGTGTGTGTGTGTGTGTGTGTGTGTGTGTGCGCGCACGCATATGTCGATGTGCATATCTCTGTGCGAATGTGTGTGTCCATGTGTGTCGGATACCGCAGAGATAGTATGTGCTCGTAGGATTATAGAAAAATAACTAAAGGCAGAGAGATGGCAGCAACGGCACGAGTCAAGGCTGCAGTCATCCCACCTAGTGGGTGCACCGCTCTGCTCGTATTACCTTGACCGTTCTGTTCTCTACTGCTGGACAGGCGGAGGGCAGGGATTCAGTGTGGTGTCAGTCTGAAGGGAAACATCCATTATTCAAGTCAAGAGAGGAGAGAACATTGCAACTGTGCGGAGGAAGGGTAATTCCTTTGAGAAAAATTAGTGTTGTTGAAATTCACAAGTGCACCATGCAAACAGGAATGATTTCATTATAATAAGAAACCAAAAACCAAATTGTAGAGCCATGCAGGTACAGGAGGAGCTCTGTTTTCATGGCCTTGGAAAGACTAGAATAAACAGTGCTATGAAGTGGCTTCTCTCTGACCTTGAGATGCATGTTGTTTTTGGTGTTTTTCTACCCAGTGCAGCACGTGTGCCAGGAAAGTTGAAGGAGAGGCAAAACTAGATGTGGTTTCCATGCAGATGAGGCTGCGCAGTGGGGTGTTGGTGTTTTGGTGAAAACTCTCTCTGATGGTGCTACGAGAGTAAAAGACTTGGTCTGTTTTCTTTGCAACATCAAAGATTATTTTTAAGCCGATAATTTTGATGATGATTTTTGATGATACATTTGATGGTGATTCCATCAGTAAACATAAACTAAATCCTTGATAGAAAAGGGCAACTAATGAGTAATGTTGGATATAATAATAAACAACTTATTTTGTACATTGTTAAAAACAATGGATCAAACATAGATTTGCTTTATTTGAATTATTTTCTGGCATTATTTATATATATATGTGATGCTGATGATTTTGTTTGTTTTGTTTTCTTGCTTTTATATTTTTAACTTTTCTTTCTTTAAATATGTGAAATATAAATTCCAGAAAAACTAAAACTATGTGACTATGTAAATTGGTCTGTACTGCAGACTATGGGATGACTTTTACTTCTATGACTCACAGCTGCCTTTAGATGGTATCAAAACTTTCAGTTTAAGTGGTTAAATCTGAAAAAAAGTCATTTGAAGGCAGGAGTACAAATATGAGTTTATACTGCAGCTTCTAAATTTTAAATAGCTGCACTCAAGTGTTATTATGCACAGTGATGCTAAATAATGTAACATGTCCATGCATCTATGCACAGGAAACTGGTTTGTTATACCTTTCAGAGGTAATTTTGCTCTCAGTTCACACATTTTGATGACTTTGAGTCATCTTGTTGTCATTCCATTATCTTTCCAATTGTCTGTTTGTTTCTCTCTTTCTCTCCTCATCTAAAAATACCAGATTACAGGGACAACAGCTGTGTGTTTTGCGGCTTTCTTTCCAAGTTATCTAGCAAGAGTGGTATTTTAGTTATGACTGCAACAGCTTTGGTTGAATTTTATAGGGTTGAGTCACGCAACTAATCTTCAGACAATTCTGGCAGCAGTGGCTTTATTGTTGCATGTAAACATAATCAAATTTTCTACAGCTTCCAAAAGACTCAGTAACTGCACACAACAATTTCTGGGTTAATCACTGACTACTAATAAAAATGCGACATTGTGCACGCAAAGTACGACATGACTTGACTTTCAATACCTCCGTAAACATAAATTAAACTAAAAGAGGCACATGATGTGCTTGTGGCAGCATACAGTATTTGTAATGCTGCATGTTTGTGCGTTGAATCTCTCAGACAAGCAATGTTCCTTTTTTACTTGGAGGAGCCAGTTTAGGATTTTTTTTAAAGCTTCAATATTCAGTACACAACTTGGCAGTAAATAATACCAGTGTCTTTGAAAAGCTTTCAAACATGGATGCCTCATGTCAACTAAATTTCAAGGTAACTAAACCTTAATTTAATGCTGTTTTGATCAGGAACAACTCTACCTATCATACAACTGTAGCTCAATGCCAGATAATTATTCATTCAGTGAACAAAAATGCTCTTCCTATTAGTAACACTGGCAATCACCATCTTCAGTTGTATGTTGGCATGAACGCTTGTGAGTTGTTACCATGGGAATCTTTCCCATCGCTACCTACCATCCCACAGGAAGACACTGCAGCATCAGCCTTTTCACAACCAACCCTTACACACACTGAGCAGCAATTTAGTTTCACATCAGAGCCTGGGTTTCTGGAAGCCAAGTCTGTGGATCAATTGTATTTGCAGTCATTGATTAGATAAGCATTGACCTCTGTTTGCATACAGATCTTGGATGAAGAACTAGGAATAGCCAACTATTGATCCAAAGCTGCCTCTGATATTATATCTGTTTCAAATTGAGGCTAGCCTAAAGCAGCTATCAGAGCACAAGATCATGGCCTGGCTGACTTCCCTGAAGGTTAGAAAGAAAGGCAGAGGGAGTCCAGATTGCACTATTTTCACTGATAAAGAGTAAACATATGCTTATCCATTCAGAAGGAATCGATAGAGAAAGGAAAGGAAAGAGGAGGGTGAGGAGATAGAGGAAGAGATGGAGAGATATCCTTGTCAAGTCAATGTTGTGTTAGCTCTCTAGAGTCTCTGGGGCAATTTGGTAATTTTTGTGGATTTTGTTTCAGTTGCTTCTGACTGTGAATGATGCTAACAGTGATGTTTTTAAAGTTCCGTCTTGTTTTTATGAATAGAAGAGTGACTGTAGGGTGCATCCTGTTGATGAGGAGGTCGTTTAGAGAACAGACATTATGTTCCCAATTTAGCAGAGCAGGAGCTGGGAATCATCAGCCCATCTGCCGATGGTCACTGAAGAACATCCGTTACTTCAGCAACTTTATGTAGCTCTGCTGTTTCTATGTATGTCTATCTGCATTTTGCTCTTCTCTTCTGCCTGTTCCATTATTGTAGACATTGTAAGGGCGTGTCTCAAACCAGTCGAAATAGTAGAAATAGTGAATCACTGAGGGAATTGTATTCCAGGCACTGATTAGGTCACTGATTCAATAAATATAGGGACACTGGTGAGTCATTGATGACCTGCAACACTGACTTCAAGGCACCACAAGATAATGTTGTCGCATCGACCCATATCCCTCAGGTATGGAAAACTAAGCTTAAAAAATATATCCGAAAATAAAAATGAAGTATAGACTTTATTTACCACATGTAGGTGGCCGTTAACAAGGGGTACTTCTCAAAGGACTAATTTCAGAGCAGTCACTGGAACTATATTGGCATTAGGACATCCTACAGTATGGCCGACTCCCTGAACAGTGCATTACTTATTGAATCGGGGACCTGTATGACACACACCACAAATCTGTCTGAGCCACTCTCCTCTTTCTCTTTCTCTACTTGTCCTTGTTCTGTACTTACATTTTGGGCGGTCACAGGAGAGTTTTAATTTGCAGCCTATTTCTCTCTTAATGGCAGTGAGTGTGTGGGTGTGTGTGTGGGTGTGTGTGAATATGTTTTGTGTGCATCTGCCTCTGTGCAGTAACAGAGAGAAGAAAAAGAGTAGTCAATGATGCCAGCATACTACTCTCAAGGCCCTTCTAAAGTCTTCCATGTTTTTAATCACCAGCAACTCTAACGTCTAATTAATCATTAACATTTCTCCTGCTGATCCTTAACCCTCTGGGGACACCTTGAAGAACATCTCTCTCACACTTTATCTGTGTGTGTGTATGCGCGTGTGTGCATACAGTTTAAGTGTATTTCAGTTTTGAGGCCACCAGGTAGGGTGGTAGTCAGGACAACAATGAGTGATTAGTGTAGTCAGGGGTGTTAGCCCAGGGGTTCCACTGTATAAACACCTCCTGCTGTATATATAAAGTGTATTTGGTCAGTAAGACTCGCCTACCTCCCATTGATGTGACCAATGTCTACATGATACAAGCAGAAAAAAGAATATATGGTAATTCAAGCTATCATGCAAAAATAATTGTTCTAATGGTAGATTTAGCATCATTACTTGAACATTTTTGGTTTTGGGTTTGGTGCACAATTTAAACTAATCTAATTTAATTAAATTAGTAACTATGTTGTCATTTTCTGTGCTTTGCATTTTTGAAGTTTGTATAAAATGATTTTTCCTGAATCCTTCAAATAATGCGTGATATTTTGACATACTATTTTAGTGTTGAATAAAATGTTTTCATTTCATATATATGTGTGTGTGTGTATATATGTGTAAATAAATATATACATATGTACATATAGATATAGATATATTATATTGTTGTAAATTGCGTATACCATTATTTAAACTAGCAGTGTTTTTTAATCTAAGCACAGATTAATTCCTGACTAAGAACACTGTTGCTTCCAGGGTAATTCTCTCAGTTTTGATATGATAGTTTGGCAAAGTAATAGACAACAAACAGGGCAACGTTTCTCTCTGAACTTATTCACATCTACACACCTTCCCGAACTCTCCGATCCTCCTCTGCCAACCAGCTCCCTGCCCCATCTGCCAACTTAACTACCATGGGGCCAAGAGCCTTCAGCCGATCTGCCCCGTCTTTGGAACTCTCTCCCACCAGACATTCGCACTTCTGACTCTATCTCCACCCGCCTGAAAACGCACCTATTCAGAGTGGCATACTCTGTCTCACACTGACTATGCAATCACGTTCTTGTTTATTTATTGTTCTAACGCACTTTGTAGTCACATTCATATTTATTCTTTATCTTTGCACTAAATGTTACCTGATGTATATTGTTGTATGTACTGTTGTTGTGTTATATGTGCCTCGTAAGGTGTCCTTGAGTGCTTTGAAAGGGGCCTTTAAATAAAATGCATTATTATTATTACTATGTTGGTGGGCCATGTATTGCTACTTCAACATATGTAACCCAATGTCTTCATTATTAGCATGCTACTAACTAAAGTTTGGCTGGAGAGGGACATCAAAATTTAGAGAAATTTGTTAATATTAAGCATTTTAAAGGTCAGTTTTAAATGGGACTGAACAGGAATGATTATGTGAAACATTATTTTCTCAGCAGACATTTTTATTTGATCTGGGTGTTCGTCTTTATCCGGACATGCTCGCGAGGAGGCTCTATTCTAAGACTGAACACGTGCCAGTCAAGAATGACAGTCACAGACTGAATTAGTGATTATCTTGTGAACTTAAGCTATGGTGAATGGTGCTCGATTATGGAAAAATCATTTTTTTTACTTTAGAAACATGCTGCATTTATTGGACATTTCTTGTCCATTCGGCTTGATAAATTTTCTCTCCAAGCAGCAGCCTTTTATCTGCCGCTAAACGCAACACACAGCAGAAAATGTGCAGAGATATTAGTGCTGAGCGAATGATGACGATAGTTCATACACCACATCCTGGTTTTTAATAATTAGTCAGCTATCTCATTATTGTTAAAAATCGTTTCCCCTCGATTTTATTCGTTTTGAGATTGTTTGGCCCCTAAATCGTAATCACAATCAAATTTCGATTAATTGAGAAGCCTTAGTGCCGCCTCTGGTGAGATGTGTTTTATTCATGGTGTGTGGCCTGAGCTGAGAAGCTAAAAATGAGAGATGTGACTGTAGTGTAGGGTTTTCTGCGGCCTTGCTGTCGGTTGTGTGGCTGCGATTCTTTGTAGGGAATCCCAGTGGTCTAAGCAGCGTGATGGTATGACAGGTCTCTCAGTTAAAACAGATAGACAGGAGATGTGCCCACCTCATGTAAATGTGTGTGGATGAGGGTGGAAACAGCCTTATCTTTTTTTCCACCTTTCCCTTCCGCTGCCCCTCTCCTCAGCTTTCCCTTTGCTTCCTTCCTCTACTAATTTCCTCTCCTGCCCACGTCTCTCCTCATCTTCACCCTCTGTTACTTGTTTTTCTTTTCCTATTCTCTGCCTCCTCCCTCTTCATCTGCACTCCCCCTGTCTCCTTTGTTTTCCTTTCCTCTGCTTTCACCTCTCTTCTAACCCTCTCCCCTCCTCTGCTCAGTGTGTACAGACAGGCGTGCACTTCACTGCCAGCAGTGATTTATTCTGCTTAGGCAAATGAGTGTGGCTTACAGCATGCTGCTCCCTTTCTGCTTCATCAGTACACATTGCACATAACACTGGAGCAGGTTGCAGCCTGTAGGCACAAACACAACCCCTGAAATGGATCTAAGAGACACCCTGGAGGGGTTCTTCTGCAATACAATGGGCTGATGTGATTCATTCCTGTGTTTAGGATGTAGAGGAATGTGTAATTGAGCATGTTTATTACGCAGCTTGTGCCTCTCATGTAATCACTGTTTTGACCACGGTGCCCTCAGCTGGGGCAGTGGTCAGACAAATCGCCTATTGAGATCTCTCACTCACTAAGCAATGCTTGGTGGATAGTAAGGCTGGTCAATAAGATTGAAATCACATTACAATATTAACACAAATCTCTCTCCAATATTGATATATATCACGTTATGGTGAATGTGTGTAAAATCAGATTGATGTTCAGTGTAATGAACTGTGTCCCACTCTTACTGCATTGCCAATGTTTGTGGTTGTCAATGCTTTACTCACATTCTGCCACTACCCCATATCCTACCCATATCCTACTTATCTTTTCCTGCTTTCTTTCACTGTATCGCAGTGTATTAACACAAATAGGAATTTCTTCTGTATTATTGTGCAGATGTAAAGTCACTGCTGTCAGACTATTTTATGCTTATGTGGTCATCTTAATACACTGCTTCTATGCACAAATGAAAGGAGGACAGTAAAGTACAGTACGGAGCCCCTCTGGTGACAATTGAAAAAAAAAAAAAGCATGGCCACGTGACACTAAGGTGTGCCCACGCATTATGTATCGCATGGGCATTACTGTATGTATCACATGGCCATGCATTATGCATTTCGTGGCCAGGAGATACTAAAAGACAGTGGCCACTAATGCGTGGCCACGCATTAGTGGTAAACTGCATGGCTGCATGTGAGTGTAATACCTGAGGGATCTGGCAGAGGGTTAGGGTTAGGGTTGGGCAACATTAAGGACACCCTCATTCAATCATTTATTAGCCTGACTGATTGAATGAAGTTTGTCTTATTTTGTCTTTCACTGAAAAACTCAATTGCTGGTACAAGTCCCTCATAACAATGGTTAATACTTACAAGTGTGTTGGGTGAATATAAACGTATATGTGCTCAGGGACCTATTTGTTATGGTATCACTCCAGCTGGTGAATGATGAAATATATGACATCCATATTCATACATATATGAATATCCTTTGCATTTAAGCCAATGCATTTTGAGCAGCCGAATTAAGTGTCTCTTGCTGAGAACTACGCCATGTCTAACCGCAAGTGACTTGAGTAGTAGTCATTGTAATTCATTCCCGTATTGAAATAAAAGGAAATCAATTCAAATGTGTCCATGTTTACGGAGCCTCAGCAACAATCAACAGTATCTTCATGGAAATGACAACAATAATTAACTCGTGGCCACGCATTCGTATCCCGTGGCCACGAGATAATCAACGCGTAGCCACGCATTAGTATCCCGTGGCCACGCGTTATTTTATTTTTTTCAAATGTCACCAGAGGGGCTCCGTAGTACAGTATTGTGTAGCGTCAACATATTTCAGTTTGATAGGCACCGGCATAAAATAAACTTCAAACCTGAACTGTTACACCAGAGTTTATGATTTACAGTAAAGAGATAATCAACCAAATATATGTCATGTCCAGTTGATATCTTTATTTTGCTGAAGAAAATGTTTTGCTACTTGAATAATGATTGTGTGTACTTCTTGATCCAGATGCACAAAGGAATCTGAATACTCTGAAAGTATGCTAGGTGTCATCGGTCAATCGAATGCACAGAAAAGACAAACAATTTGGCAGTGCTTAGGAATTAAACACATAATGCTTTCTTTTTACAAAATGTGTGATGAGTAAAACATTTAGTTTAACTGAAGTTGTTATATGATGCACACACATAATACATATAGTATGTAAGCGTAGGCTTTTTGTCTGCCTGGTCATGTGTGACAGTCTGAAAATGTATAGTCAGAGGAGGCGCTGCCCCATGGATACCTGTGACCTGGTCGACAAGGATGCGGGAAGTGATGATGCGTCCATACTGGGAGAAGAGCTGCTCCAGTTCCTTCTGGGTCATAGTCTTGGGCAGGCCGCTTACATACAGGTTGGCGTCACGGATGGAGGCTGAGCTAGGTCGTGCATATGACACCTGTGAGAAAAATCAGAGACTTAGGTACATTAATACTAAATTAAGGCATGCTTATTGACTCATTAACATCCCAAGAGGTTAATATCTAAACAAGATAATAGTGTGAGAGACAGGATTTTGTGTCTGAATGTGTTTTGGATAGGCAGGCATGGGGGTCATTTTCTTTAGGGAGGAAAATATGACTGTATTTTGTTAGTACACCTTGCTTTGGGGATTATTGTCATCAGGAAAAGATTTAGCTCCTTAGAACACAAAAGATAACACTAGAGTTGTTTTCTGAGAGAGGCAGAGGAAACTTTGTTCCCCTGGGTAGAAACCACAGGTGTTTCACTTTGAAAGGACAGCTTAAGTAGCCAGGGGAACATGATTAATAGTATTATGAGTGAACAAAAAAGTCAATTCATTCACCGTATTGATTTCGAGCATTATTCTGAGTGAAATTATGAATGAATAAGAGGTAAGGGTGAATACATTGTGATTGCAGATGTCTTTTTCAGTGGGCAATTTAAGACATTAGCAAAAAGCCTAAATGTAAGTTAACAAAAGCCTTTAAGCTTTTCACCAAGCACCATTTAGCCTTGTAAACTCCAAAGAGTCGATATCACAGTTCTGTTTTATTAAGCAGGTAGAGAGTATGTGTGAAACTTTTAACGTATTCTCTACTGCAGAGCATCTGTGCTTGGAGTAAATTATTGCTTCAGTGTCCCTTCACAAATCTCTTTTATGCAGTGCTGCAAAATCACATGCAGACGTACACACACAAGCGCACACACACACACACACACACACGCACATAAAATCCATTACATTCTTGCCCTTGCACCACTCTCCTGGACAGCAATCTCACAGAGGGAATAAAAAGACTTCCTCATGTTACCACTAACCCACACAATTTCTCTGGGTTCCTCATTGTCACACGCTGGTCCTCCTCCTCATTTTCACACACATGCATAACTACGCACACACTCACAGCTTTCGACACAGCTTTGACTGTTTTTCAATCATTCACATTCTTCTACCTCGAATATTCAGTGCATGAACGTCTTCTGTAATGGGTGCATATAGCTGGAGCTGAATAACTGGTTATTCTGTGTTGTGCAGCTCCGAGCAGTATAGCTTTTTAGTTGTCAAACGTTGTCCCCAAAATCTTCATGCGTAGACCCGATTTTTGCTCCAGCAAAAATTGTGTAAATCCCATTACTACTGCTGCTGACTGGAGCAGCTTTCCCTTCTACTACTTTCATTACCTCTGACATGTGGAGACATAAGCCATCAACTAAGGTTAAAGTCAGGCAAATATGGTGGATATGCAGTCATATCCTTGAACAACAGCATGGAAATCCTGCTGAACTCTAATGGTGGGAGAATGGGATTGAGAACAGCTGGCTTTCCTCATGTCTCACTTTTTTCTGTCTCTTCTTTCTCAAATCTTCCTCTTTGGCCTCCCTGCTCAGCTCCTCTGTCTTCCTCTTCCTTTCTGCATCTCTCTCCTTTTTCGCTGCCTGGATCTTTTCCTCCTGCTTCTCTCCTTCCTTCCTGCTTGCTGCCTCACTAAACCTTTCTTTTGCTTCCAGTTTCTGTTCCCCCCCCCCACTCTTTTCTTCTGTGTGCAACTCTCCCTCATTTTCGCTCCCTGTCAACCAACTCCAGATGTCTAATCCATTAACACCTCCTCAAGCTGTGAGCAGTATTGTGTACAAGTGTGGTGTGGTGCGTGTGTGTGTGCAGGAAAGTTAGAAAAACTGTAAGTGTGAAGATTAAAGTGTTCACAAGCGCACGCTGTATAAATGTGTCTGAGATTATATGCATGTGTGTCACTGTGAGCTTCTCTCACCTTTGGCATGCTGCTTCCCCTCACACCTCAGTGGGGAAGCAGCATCGCAGCCATCGCTGACAAAATCTGAGGTGTCATGGCAGAGGAAACTGCAGCAGCGAAACCAACTCAAAGACGCTATAGAGAGACACATCGCCTGAGAGCATGTGAATCTCTGGGCCAAGCGTTTCCTCACAAGTGTAGTGGCAGAGAGTGGGAAGGGTGTGACATGAAAGAGCTACAAACTTAATTTTAGAATTACCATGCTGCCATTTAATTTACCTTGTTAGCTTAAGGGTGTTTCAGTCTGTTGTGGAGAAGGAAAGCAAGGAACTAAGGCTAAAGGAGGGAGGAAATGAAGTGTGAAAGAGCGATAGCACCAGACAGAGATGTAGACTTGTCTTCTGTCATTAAGAAGATCACCTTTGTCTCAGGAACGACGTGAAGCAACCTCTTGTGTTATGCGCGTGAAAATGTATGAACTCAGACTGTTCCACTAGATAAAGACCTCATGATTTTCACACCATATATACATATAGATGACCTTCAGCTTCACCCAATCTTTATAAGGAAAAAAGCCTATTTTCACTTAATTATCCAAATTGGCTTGCTTTGTGTTGTAATATCAATCACAAGGGGTATCAATGATACCCCTTCTCAATATGAATATTGTTCTAGAAACCGAATTGTAGTCCTTTTAAGATTGGGATATTGCAACTATTGATTTCTAATCTTATATTACATATTTGAGCCACATGATTACATTTACAGGCCTCAGTTTTTTAAATGATAACTTGGTCATAAATATTTGAATTGTAATATTTATTAATATAAAATATGTACACAGGGTATCTCTGTGTACATAACACATGTATTTCAGATCATTCAGACACATCAGATCACCACAGATCCCACCTCAAACAGAGAGAAAGGCATTCTTACAGTCACTAATACTACACAAGGGTACATTACACACAAATACTCTCGGTCTCTTTGGCAGAAGTTAGATCAGAACCAGGCTGCTGTGCTGAACTCAGGCCAAGCCGGACAGCATGTACTGTCTAGAGACTGGAGGGATTCTCTGAGGGATTCCCCCATTCACAACGACAGGCTAATCCCATCCTATTAGATTAGATTAGATCAGATGACTGGAACGTGAATCCAGGGATTACCACAGAGCAACAGATTATTGCCCAGCCTAACAGCAACAGCATATCAGCAGGCACAGAGCGGAGGGGATGATAGTAGAGGATAGTTGAAGAGAAAAACCTGCTTGTAACCAACTGCTTGCAAGGTTTGATTTTAAGTGTTTAAAACATGTCTGGAGGAGGGACAGCGCAGCATTGGCATTGATTTATCTGTCTTCTCTCCGTGACAACCACCATCAAGCCTGCACATTAGTCATGCCATTAAAATGCACTAACAGAGCCCTCAATTATTTTGGAAAATGTGATGATTGACATGTTTCTTCTCTTTCACTCAGAGATATCTATATAATTTCACCTTAACATTTTGACATTTAGAAACTAATTAGCATATCAGCTATAGTCACAAGCTTTTTAATGTGTCTCTTTGATTCAGATGGTCTTTTTATTTCTGAGGCTTGCTGCACGTTAATCCCATCTCACCCTCAAGCTCATTTACAAACAGCATCACTATCTAAAGAGCTCTGAGAAAGAGGAAAGCAGCCTTATTATTTAAGTTTACCATGACCTCTATTACTTTGTGAAACACATTTGAGTTTTATCGTGGATTATCTAGTTATTAGTTTTTATAATTGGCAGTAATTCTTTTATAATTTTATAATCATCAGTAATTCATTTCTAATTATTAGTTTTAAGAAATGTGTGTTGTACTGAAAATAATTAATGTTTACACTTGTTAAGCTGTGACTGTTGTCAGTTACCTTGATTGTTTTGGTCTGAAGTCTGAGTCCATTTAACGTGTTGATGGCTTTCTCTGCGTCCTTTGGATCGATGTAGTTGACAAAGCCGTAGCCCAGACTCTGACCTGAAATACCAGAAGGAGAGAAAGGAAAGCTTTTAAACTTCAATCCCCATTAAATTCTTGTGTTGCTACAATTTGTTTACACACAACAAGAAAACATATCAATTTTATACTCATCATCAGTACTTATAGGGTACATCTCAAGTGTCTTATGTGATATTTCCTCACTCCTTGATCCTCGATCCTTGTTTGAACCATAAGTCGTTCCGGTCCGCCATCTTAAAGGCTGCCTCAGAGCTCTTATTTTTGCTCTGAAGGGTGAGGATCGAGAAGCAAGGAATGAGCTCCTAGAAGCCATGAGTGAGGATACACCAGAGCAGCCAAGTCTTTTACCCGCTGACATTCCCTTTTATTGGATATCAGTTATTGATTGGATGTTGCAGCTGACTGCACTGATCTGATACATCACATCACTGTGGTTTCATACTGGAGTTTAGACAGATGACAGATTCAACTCAAGTTGATCACTTCAAAAGTTGTGTCTTATTTTTCACCATCTAGTTAAAAATCTGTTAATTGTAGAGTCATACATCAACATCAAATGTTTTTTATTTCCCCCTTTATCATTTATTATAACATTAAAGTAAGTGAGAGTCTCTATAACAGCAATATATGCATTTTAAACACATTATATATTTTATTTTTTCACAATATTTTATATATTTTCAGTTATCATGATTTTCAGTTACATCATTTCCAGTGTTCAAAAGACACCCTAGTCACATTCTGGGTTATTAAGTAATGATTTCACAATCACAATATCAGACACAAATAATTAATGCATAATATAAACACTCTGCCAGTAGAAATGGTTTCTGTGCCTCTGAGCAGGACGCAGTACACAGTATAAATACATAATCCAGGTATTTATTCATGTGCAGGTGTTTGTTAAACAGGAAACAGGCTGCAGAGAGAAAACAGCTGCTCTGCCAGTGATAACTGTGCACCTTTATTAGTATTAGCACAGTGCACATGTGTAGACACAAACTCCATCAGAAGTCTCTACAGCTGTTAAAGCTGACTAGCAGTGGATCAGCTGTGATCAGAAACGGACATCGCTTCACATGATGCTTCAAAGGAAAGGACATCACATTTCTCTAAAACCATATTTCTGTCTTTCTGCTCTCCTCACATGGTTTGCGTGTGTCTCTCCACACATCCTTAGTGGACATAAGTGATGGAAATATGGATTAAAAGACCTGAGATGTACTATGGATTTGAGAGAAGACATAGGGACACTTCTTATTATTAGAGGAGGATATATTCCTGTTAGTTTAGGGGTTTACGTTTATAAAGTGATGCTATATTTGACACTGACTAATAATCCTATTCATACTCTGCCATACCTGCAATCTGTTTAGTCTGACAATGAGATTCCTTGAACAGAGTTTGATCCCTGGTACTTTTTTACATCCCAAAAAACTAAATATCTATACTCAGCCACATTATCACATTTTCTGGAAAGTCCTTTACAGCATCTCTTCATCACTACCAAGCAGATCACAGTGATTCCTGCCTAGAGCACCAAGATGCTTGATGTGACTTTTGCCAACTATTTGTCAAGAAAAGCATGTTCTGATGCCACAAGCCAATCCCACAGATGTAACATGTGTCTTTTCGGGTCATTTTTCCCCTCAAATGATTGTTTATATCTTTCCATGAAATCAATAACTTAAAAAACAGATTTTGCTGTCATCATATATCATCCTGTTCAGGATATACGTGTCAGTGAAAGAATGCCTGAAATATAAATATCATGAATATCATAAATTAAACTCAGATTCTTTGTGAATCATGAGAGAGGGACTCAACCAAGCCCCAGCAAATAAAGCATCACAGTAAGTACAAATAACATATTTGTTACTGTCTTTGCAGCTGGGCAAAACAAGAGAAAAAATACCACCCCCATTTCCCTCTAAGCTCAAAGTGTCTTAGATAGCAGACTCCCTTTGAGTATGAAGCAGGCCTGACATCTCCCAGTGTTTCCCCGACAGATCAAGCTTTTCAACAGGCGTAGGACTTTAAACGGACGCCTCCAGCCATCAGGGCCTTCAGTCGGCTAGTTTTCAACAAACAGCCCCTATCCTCTAACACCACACACAAGCACAAAGAATCCCAGTCTGTTTAAGAGGAGCGGCATGCACATATTCCCTCTAATGGGAACAGACAGCGGTTAGTCAGAGAGAAAGTGAATCACAAAATATGGAACATGGCTGTTTCACAAAATAAATACATTTGAGCTATGGATATCACAGTGCAGAACAGCTAAGCAGCAAGCAGTGGAAGGTTCAGGCGGGACTTGTAGTCCTAACATCAAACAACTGATGATTTTTTCTTCTTCTATCCTCCCTCTTCTTCTGGATTAACTGTGGATTATCAGACGCTTTCTATTGTTAATTAAAAACCTGCCATCCTGGAGAGACTACTGCTATTTATAACTAACCCTCCTCTCTTCCCTCTCCTCCTCCTTTCTGACTCTCAGCTGACATCAGGTGTTAAGTTTGGCAGTTTAAATATAACTCAAAATCATTTTTGTGGCTCCTCTTTTATTATTATTATTATTATTATTATTATTAATATTTTTAAATAGTCTATTCAGAACAGAGACCATGAACAGAACAATTCATTGAATGAGTTGAAATAAAACTGCATGTAGTTTTAGCTTGCCAATAAACCAAGATTGTCCATAAAGAGTCATCTAAATTACCTGGTAGTGTATGATTATAAATTGAGTATTTTCCCCAGATAAATTTGTTAAATAGCTCAAATATCCAACTGTAACTGTTCATGGGTGTATATATTCAATCTACACTGAGTTTAAATTCCAGATGGGTGCAACAGCTGAGAGCCTGATGCTTGTAATGCTCCATTCCAGCGTTCACCATCTCTCCAACCCTCGCTTCCCACTTTCCCATCACCTTCCTCACCCCTCTCCCTCATCTTCAACAAGAAATGTGAGGTTCGACAAGCGCAGCTACCAGAAGGTTAGCTGAAAATGAAGTGTTCTGGCGAAGAGCACTCATGCAGGGCAGTCTAGATGGGCTGGCTGGTGCTTAATGGTACCGAGACACTTAGCACTCAGAGAGCTGTCCAAGCAGCCAAACGGGGCCAACCTGGCAGCCATAGATGCTGCTTCTGTATAGATGGGTGCAGTCACAATTGTCTATATGTGCGTGTGTGTGGTTAGTATGCAAGTGTGGGCATGCACAAATGTGAGTCAGCAAAGGATTTTAGTCTCATAACAAACGTAATAATGTATTTACGTTGATTATAGCCCGGATGAATGTGGTATTCTGCAGCTGCTATATGTAAATGATGTGTTTATGGAAGTTTGTGCGCACACACTGAGTGTGTATGTTGTATGCATGGGGAGCTTAGGCTGGTATTGGCATATCTGCCCGCCCCCACTCTCATCTTCACTCCTTCTTTGGCAAGGCTGACGGCCTCCAGGGCTGGAGGGAAGAGGGTGGAATCGAGGCTTGCTGGCTGGCATCAGTCCCCAGGTGAGCGGAGAGATGAGGGGAGACAGAGAGAGACATCTGCCTGCAGCATCAGGAAAACTCTGGGAGAGGATTCCACCCACCATTTCCAGCCTGCTATGGGGCAGCTAACAGGAGGGAGCCACAAGCAGACTGCCTGGCTCCCTGGAATCTACACGGTTGGGTGGGAGACGTACCGCCAACGCACTGCACTGGCAGATGTACACATATGTGCACACACGTTCAAGTAAACATGCAATCACTCAATCACAGAAGCACACAAACACACACAAGCAATAAAGTATGTCCTCGCAGTAGGACAATGAGGAGTGGAGGGGCTGGCGTTTAACCAGTGAATGTGTCATTGTGTGTGCGTCTGGAGGGGGGTTGTAGTTACTAAACCGTTTAGTGAACGTCAACACTGAAAGGATGAAGAACAGAGTCTATTTCCATCCTTTCACGCAGGCATATACATGTATAGGCACAGGCGCTTTTGTAAAAGGTTTTCCATCTGTAACCTACTGTATGCCTGCATAGCAGGCAGTGTGGTTGGCCTCATCTTGTCACAACACCTGCCTGTCCACTGCCACACTTCCCAGCAGGATCAGCCCTGCATGCTGCCTGCACTTGGATCACACCATCACAGTGCCCTGCCCTGTTCCAGCTCAACACACTGCAGTTAAGCACAGTTCAGAGACAGGTTTAAATGGCCCAGCATCATTCAGCCTAGCATGCTGTCTTATTGGAATGGAAGGAGAAAGCCAGCTCATTATTAAAATGCTAGACAATGAACCAAAGCAAAGATGATGCAAAACTGGATATGGATAAAAGTGTTTGTAAAATGTATCCATGCATTCACTGCTGTTCAAAGCTGTTGTTTATTGGAATGTCATTAGATTTGCAGGTATTTAGGTATAAATCAAAGTATTGGACAAATAATAATTTTGACTAGATGACTACCAGGGCATCACAATAGTCATTTTCATGGTGACACAACAAATATCTGCACAGAATTTCATGGTGCTCCATCTCACAGATACCATGCTGCTAGCCTGGCCAGCCAATTTGCCTGAAAAAAGTCTAAAACCCACAAAGAGAGTTTATAGACAAAGACTGTATATTGGTAAATTAAAGTTACAGAAAAATACATTCAAAAAGTACAGCATCGGAGGAAATACAGAGCTATTAAAGATGCATGATTAATAGCTTCTAATGGGGTTGTAACTAACAGAAAAATGTTGCCTTGTGCTGATCAATTAGCTTAATGGATACAACTTATATATTTTAATTGTCAGTTAAAACCAAGAATCCAAATGATGCATTGCTCTTCATAATGGCCTTTTAATGAGGTTAGATATTCATTTGCTTTTGATTTGTCAGCTGCTTACAGTGACAGTTGTTCTAACGACTCAAGAAAAAGCTCAGCAGCAATGAAAGGTGGCCTCCTAATAAAAATTATGTAAATCTAATAATGGCAGCAGTCTTCTAATAAAGAATGTGCCCAAATTTGATTTATGTTAAGTATATAAATGTAAGGATCTGTGGTTGGTTAATATTAGATTGTATGAGTATGCTTAGGCACTTGAGCCCCTGCCAAAAACTACCAGTCTTCCTAATGACTCAAAAAGCTCGGCAGTAATGAAAGGTGGCTTCTTAATGAAAAATGATGTAAATCTAATAATGGCGGAGGTTTCATAATAAAGAATGTGCCCCAAAATCTGATTTATGTAAAGTATATAAATGTAAGAAATTATGGTTGGTCATACTATACTGAATGAGTATGCTTAGACACTTGTGGCTCTGCCAAGAACTAACGTGACACATTCTATAGGTTTACCACTATAGCACTGCAGCGCGTTATCATACAGTGCTTCATGTCCAGTTTCGCTAATAGACAAGCCACATGTGGTAGGGGAGTGAGAAGGTAGGGGCTAATTTGGACCCACCTCCACTCTTTTGGTAGACCTTTTGTACAATCTGAAATAAATTGTATAGGGAGGTGGGCATGTTTTACAGTGGTAAAATCACTGCTATTTCCAGTGAGTAGCTCTTTGGTGTGTTGGCGAGGTGTTATGACTAAGCCATTATTTGTTTCCTGAGGAGCAGCAGGTTGCCCGATGTGTGAGATGAGAAAATGAGTGTACTTCGAGCGGGTGTCCTGCCTGCTGGCCCCACTATGTAATTTCACCTTTCCTTCCCCCCTCTATATACACACACATACACACTAGTGAATGTATGTGAAAATTCACACTGATGTACCTATATATACATTGAAGTGCATAAGTAGGCACAAAGTAAAGCATAATAGATTTGTGCATGTTTACACAGAATTTGCAGGCTGAGATAAACATGTGCAGCACTGCAAGGCGCACAATAAGGTACATAATCGTGCTGTAAGGTACACATGTAAAGGTCTACAGTTGCATATTGCCTGTCATTATTTTGTGCCTTTTTGTTGTATTATGTGACTAAGAGCCCTGTACTGCAGACATGAAAGCATCTTCATCTCCTGCTATTATCAGGCAAGGCTCACACAACGCACTATAGACTCTTTGATCTAGAGTGGTAGCTACCAAATGAAACACAGTTGCTAGAACCCTCAATTTTACTCCGTACCTTGCTAAAATCTATTATTGTCAACACTATTTGCTGCAAGTGTGTAGTTATTAGTCAAAAATTAATTTCAACTGCCCACGCTATGTTGTCAAAACAGATAGAATATTGTACTTGGGGCAGAAGCATTCTGTAATGGCCATACAACTGCAAACTTGTTTAAATTCCAATTAAATTGTTCCTTTCTTTGTCGTCTGTTCTTGTGTATTTTATATATTTTTCCATAACAATGAGAACACACTGCCTAACAAATGGAAAAAAGCTCTGCAAGAATTTGAAACAGTCTAACAAAAAACAAAACAAAAAAAAGATTAAAATATCTGTGTGAAAGGAGCCTTAAAGGCTACCTATAAAATATTTAAGTTGTTCCCACAGTCCCACACCCTGTCAGCAGTGGAGTCTGTCATTCAGAAGTCATGGGAGGATAGACGCATCAAAAGGGGCAAGGGGGGAGTTGCAGCATGCAGGGATCATCAGAGCTGTGAGCCGGTGATGCTAACACACCTTGATAGGACAAGCTCTCTCTCCCCAGAAACAGGCAAACCCAGTCGGTCAGTCTTAAATTTAGCAACATTTTAAGATGATTTTTTTTACAGAGGAAAAAAAAAAATCAATTTGTCAAAATAAATGTGTCACAGTCACTGCCTCCATCTTCTCTCATCCTGACGTTTTGCCCCTTGCTGCTGCAGCAACTTGAGGTGGTGCTATTTTTGATAGTCCAGCTCTACCAAACATTTGGAAAGGTGCCCTGTCACCAGCTTCATGTCAAAATGCACTTCACTTACCTTAAAAGAGGGTCAGCACTATACAAAATAGGGAAAGTGAGTTGAGTGAGTTTGCAAAAAGATGACAACCAGACAACAAAACACTACAGTGTCTCAGATAATAGCAGTACAGTTAGTGCATATCATGAGGCATATATGAATCTGTTTAAATAAATAAATTCATAAACAGAGCCACCTCCCCCGCACACATATCTACTGTAGATCCCTCTCCCACTCACTCATTCAACACATCTTTCCCTCCTGGGTTGCTAAGGTAGCAGCCACTGTTGCAGTCAGGAGGCTCCCACTCTCAGTTCCCAAGGCCCTGCTTCCACCAACACACACACATAGACACACACTTGCCCACGTAGAAGCTCAGGGACAAACACACACACACACACACACACACACACAAACACCGCACACACACGCACACGCACACGCACACACACACACACACACACAAACACCGCACACACACACACACACACACACGCACACGCACACACACACACACACACACACACACACACACACACATGTAAACCACCCCCCCGTGGTGGCTCCCTGAGCCTTGGGGCCAGTGGACTGCAGCCTGCAGTGTGTGGGCTGGCTGGCTGGCTGTGCAGCTGAGAAATGGAAGGCAAGCTGACAGACAGAAGAGCCCCTGTAAGTCGTGGATAACCCTGTTACGTCAGGTTTGCGGAGCCTACCCTGCTGCACCTGCTTGGACTCCTTCTGAGAGCACAGATAGTGAGTAGCCACAAGCCTTCAGCTATCCATCCCCAGCCCTGTAGCACACATGCCGGGGACAAAGGGAGTGTGTGGCTCTCTCCTGCCCAGGTACCATGCACTCAAGGAGCAGGGGCGAGGGGCGAGGAACCAGCCCTGCGGCACATCCAACCTCTGGATCAGAGGCCAACACAGGGGACAGTCACAACCTCTGTGTTCCATGTAAAGGGCAGTCAGAGTGGAATAAGAGGGGACAGAGGCAGTCTGAAGTGAAGTTCACAAGAGCAGCAATACAGCCAAGCAAGCTCTCAGGGCGTCCAATGCTGGGTCCTAAGCAGAGGGAGGAGGAGGATGAGATTGGGGGGGAGCGCTAAGAGAAGAGAGACAGGACGTTCTTGGGACCTGGGACTCTGAAACTTTAATGTGTGTCTGCCTGCTTGTGCCTGCACTTCTGAGCCTGGCAGCTCTCTTAATACCTGGCTTTGGAGATGTCAAATCCTTTTTTCATCTCTTTCCCTGTCAGCTTTGTTCACGCTATCTTCAGCCTTCAGCCCATTTCAGGTTCAGATAAATGCAGCTAGTGAGATATACACACTGCACCGGATCTCCCTTGGTATGATTTAAGTAAGGATTTAAAAAGTATGTAATGGTTTGTCACCACATTAACACGACATTGCATTTGTGTTGTTTAGGAGTTTAGGAGGGTGTGAATGGGTCTAATCATAAGGCAAACAGAGGAATAATAGTGAGTTTTGTTCACATCACTCTAGTAATGATGTGAAAAACAGCTCGGCTTGCAATGTGAAGTACAAAGAGAATCAGCTTTGCTCCTGAGCGTGTTGTCAATGTATATTTCAGTAGCAACAAAGAGATGTGGGTAAACTGAGGTTTATATGGTGAATATTTGATCTGCTTCCTGTTAGACTGACAGACCTTGTGCAAGAGCTAAGCTCCACCTGTCTGTCCTTGCAGATCAGGGTTAGATGCATTTATGTTTGCAATACTTGTGGGTGCATTTGATGTTCCATAACAAAAATGGAACAACATTGAAACTAATGGAAGTACGCAACCTGAACCACAGGGTTATGCGTGCAAAGCAAGGCAAGTCCAGCAAACCTGGAGTGTTTTTGCACCTACATTATATGAATATGGTGTACCTGTGTTTATGTAAGATTTGGGTGTGCAGCAGGTACTGAAGCTGCTGTCTGTCAGAGGTGCTCTGGCTTGACCTACTCCACAGCTAACATCACAGTCCATCTATTTTTCATAGCCAACATCTGCTTGGCTTGCTACATTGTCACTATGATTTGCATCAGCTCCCCAGATTCCATGTATAAAACCATCACATGGAAGGTGACTAAAGTAGTGTGCGTAAAAGGCTTCAGTCAGTGTACTTTGGGGTGACGTCTTTACAGAGTTTGATATAGAGATACAAATTATTTAATCTGTGTAAACATAGGGAAATGTCATTCTGGTTATTAAAATGTGTTGAGAGTGCTGCTGATAGCTAGCAATCTGCAAGTGCTACCTGAAGAAAAAAGACACAGGAAGAGCAAGGCAGACACATAGAAGCTGACAAACATGATCAGCAAGTTAAATATTCTATATCTACAGTATCTACACAGAAGATGACTACTGATCTTTGGGCTACGGTAATTAGTGGCACAAGATGAGAATGCAAAAATGTTGTCCATAAAAAATATAACTCCAGTCCCCACTCCCACCCCAATGCAATCAATTATTGTTCCAGCATGAAAAGATATTTTTTTCTCCTCCATGTCATTTCGAAAACAAATGCATTCATTTCTCCAGCAGAAATGCAGCTGATGCAGAAAAATGATCCTGGAAAATGACTTCCTGACAAGGATCAGTCAATTCCATTTCTCTGTGTGTGCGCATGTGTGTATGGGCATGTGGCAATGTTCGTGAGTGCTGATTCAGTATATTGCAAGGTCCACTTTCTTTTTTTTTCTTTCTACAAGGATAAGTGTGTTTTAACATCAGTAAAAACTGTAAGGAGCTTCTATTGCTCAAGATGTGTGCTTTCATACCTGCAATTTTCAGCTTAAATAAATGTTTTGCTTGCTTTAAAGAATAAAGAAAAAACATCAACAGCGAGCACTCTGAGTGGAACCATCTATAGTGCACAGTATGTCAAAGCCATCATGCCCTTGACGAAAGCATTTGTGTATGTACTGTAGCGTTCACTCTGCCTTGAATGCAAGAGGACGACTGTAAAAGCTACTATAGTATACACTTAATTTAAACAATGACACGTTTAAGATATCTTAGCCTTAAGAGTAGAAGCAGACAGGAAATTCACGAGTGAAGGCTTGGGGCTTATGTGCAAGTGTGTGTGGGCTGCAGCTACTGTAAGTGCGTGTAAGGTAGCCTTAAATAAAAGATTAACCTGCATGTCTCTGGCGTGTTATAAGAACATCAGGCAGAGGTAGCTGTGCAGGCAGGCTGGCAGGAAGGTAGGCAGGCAGGCAGGCAGGCAGGCAGGCAGGCATGTGGGGAGCAAGAAAGACACCCAGAGGTGGCTTTCTACCAGCTGAAGTCAGCCAGGGTGACAGACGGAGCTGGAGTGTCTACGCCTGCCCGCACCCGCCCGAGCCTCACGCCACACTGGAGTCATTGGAGCTGACAGGAGCAAGTCCGCAGCAAGCTGAGAGGACGCTGAGGACCTGTCTGTCTCTCCTGCCTCTGAGAGGCTCATGTGTTCACACCTTGTCAGCAAACACTCACAGGTTGGTCAGGATGGTACTTATGGGAAACATATCAGGAGATGCAAGCAAACAAATAATGATTAAGACTTGATAATACTGCACTTAGCGTCTTTCACGTTAAATGAAAAAGCTAGTACAAAATTACTATAAAGCACAAATGTAACAACTCTTTTGGTGCTCTACGCACCAAGACTACATGAGTAAGGAAATCCACTTGAGGATTATTTCAATCTTGCAATCATAAAAAATTGAAATTATTATTCAAGTACATTTCTTTAAAAACTCCATTCAGTGAATTTATTTAAATTGTTAAACTTTGTTCTACACTCCTCACGCTCTTCACACCGCATATTAAAATGGTGAAGGCAGCACAGCCTTATTATTCCCATCAATATGAGTAATATATAACTACAGAACACTCTATCTATCCTCCTGACATTTTTAAGTTTCTTACTAGAATTTCTACCTTGTAAAAAATGCCCTTTTCTCCAACAATCTTTGACTTACTTAGAAATCCTGATGAAAATGTTCATCCTTCTCATGTCAATGTGCAAATATTTATGACAGATGAGGAATGGTACAGGTGTATGTATAAGCCCCCAAGAAAGTGTTCTCTTTACTCTTCCCGCCATGCCTTTTTTTACCCCTCCCTCTTGCAAACCTGGCGTAGTCTGTTAATGATTTGGATGGCTGTTAGAGAGTATGAAGCCTCTTGGCATTCCCTGCTGGAAGAGGGGATCTGTGCTTTGTTGCCTAAAAGTTTGCACAAGGAAATTGCACCCATGGGAGAGCAAAACAGGAATACGCCACAGGGGGAGATGGAGGGAGGGCAGGATTTATATATAACTTTTTTTTGCGTTGATTCTAAGTCATCAAAGAGACTTGTAGTTCAGAGCGGAGAAGTACCCTAAATTGTTTAGAAGTGAGCGAAGAAACATTTCTACCTCTCTCAAATTCCTCCATTTAGGACTCGAGAAGGTTTACAACAATTCTGCTCATCTTTAAACTCTCCAAATATCTGCAGTTAGCTCAGTTCCTCGCTGCTGCTTGGCAAATCACACTTAAGGGGAAAACCGGGTGGAGAGAGAACATGGTGATGATGATAGCGTGTAGTATCCCAGTGTTATTTTTGTACACACCATCCTCCATTATCCTGGTGTATCTGACTCTCAGGCTCCATTTTGTGGCCCATTACAGAGGAAGAGGAAGATGGTCCTAAAGAGGAATCACGGAGCTGCAAAAACATGCCTCAAAGAACGAGAGTACAAAAGGAGGCAGAAATGGCTAGACTAGTGGCCATCACAGGTCTACAGTCAAAATTGTCATCGCTATTGGCCTTTTGGTTATACTTGATCTATAAAAAGAAATCTAATTAAGTGATTACGTTCACGTACATGTCCATGTTTACTCCCGGTGTTTACGGCTTACTTGCCTGCCTGCTATCCAAGCTTGGTGATCTTGACTGCTTGCCTGGTGCTCTTTAATTAGATTATCAGGAGAAGAGTGTCAGTAAGTAGGATCTAAAATGAAAGCCATTATGGAGCATTATCACAGAGCGCCCCACCCCCCCACCCCTCCCTCGGATCCATCTGCTGTATGGCCACCCACACAGCCACTACGCCCAGATTACAGCCATGATTAGCCGCGAAGTGCTGCTTAATTTAAACACCTCTGGAGAACATGTGGCACTTTGCTGCATTGCTCAGTTGCAGCGCTTGAACACACAGAGGGCAGAGACAGATTTCTCCTTGCAGAAGACAACACAAGCTTTGCTTCCTCTCAAAACCTTCAATTGATTGGAATGATTGTAATATTCAAACTATTCATATCCTATTTGATTCTGTAATCCTCTTTGTGTGTTTTGTCTACATGCATGTCTACACTTGACACACAGCATATGGCCACGCTGTCATATCTACACCTACCTTTGATCTCTTTAGCGGCGTGTGTACAGCAGTAACATCAACTGTCTGCTGCGTTGTGTCTGTCTTAACTAGTTTATTATTATCTTCTTACTGTTACTTAGCTATGAAGAAACATATATAAGAAATATTGTGACAGGTGAACCAAAACACAGTATGGAAATACAGTAGACTATGTGGTTTATGGAGAACCTACAGCTGTGTAAGGCAGTGGATAGAGTATTATACTTCAAAAGCAGGATGCTGCAGTGAATCAGAAGTGTAGTCTTCAACTCCCAGTATCAGGCCAGTTAAAACTGTCAGAATAGAGAGCATCTTAATCCCTTGTATCTCAGGGGAGCTCAGTATAGTATCTCTCTTTGTGTGTTTCCCTCCCCCTTTCCTTTTGAATGTGGTCTAGAAAAACTTTGTGTCTTCGGGAGCAGTAAATAATAACTAATTATACGACAGTATATCATGATTTCTCCCTACTTGTATTTGTGATTCTATCACATTGTTGTTGCCTTGTGGCTTCACTTTCGGTGATTTTCATGTTTTTGCTTTAGTTCATGAAAAGTTGAAATTTTGGGGAAACATGCAGTAACATTGAATGTCTCCATTCAGTACCTGTGATCTTGTCACGAACCAGTTTGCAGGACTCAATCTCCCCTATGCTACCAAACAGGCTGCGGAACTCCTCCTGGGTCATGTTCTGGGGCAGGTAGTTAACAATGAGGTTGGTCTTGCTGTCGTCATTTGTAGGGCCAGTCTGCATGGGTGAGGGGCAGCCACGGCTGTTGTTGGTAGGCCCGTTGGCTGTGGTGCCTCCTCCGCTGGGGCCATTTGTCACTGGAGCCTCCATGTTACTGATGATCTGGAACACGGCAGAGGGAGGGAAAAAATAGGAGAGGAAGAAGGAAGGAGATATTAATCATTATTAAAGGCTTGTACAGTATTTAAGCACTGCATATCCTGCAAGACATACAAAACTCTGATAGAGTGTTTTTTTTCTCAATTCATTTCCTAAGAAGTATTACTTTTGTTGCATTAGTCAGATCAACCGTTTGGATGAAAATGGCTTTTAAAAGGCAGATTCTAGATACTACAAACACATTTTAAAGGTTTTCAATATGATTAATTCCTGTCATTTTAGATGACTGGGATTGAAATGTTAAAGAGGGAGAATCAGATAGTATCATCTTCTCTAGAACAATGAACATTCACAGTGTTTATAATAGGATTACTCAATGCATCATTATATTTTAGGATTGGTTAATATGACAATATATAGTATGAGATAACAGAAAGTGATTTATAAATTACATTAATATTTTAGGATTTTTGAATCCTCATTCATCATGCCCAATTTCTGATAAGTGATTTTTTGGTGTGACAGCGTTCAATTGGTGAAAAACAAATTGCCTCTCACATCACAATTTCACATCAATTATGTCTGTCAAAAATTATCCATTGACATTGAAGTTGAAAAAATGCTTAGCCCTGATAAGTAATCAGAAAGTAAATATATATTGAACACATTATTCACATTACATTCCACAACTCTAAACATTGAAAAGTACAACAAACACTAGACACAGAGAGTATAGACAGCTAAATATTCATGAAGACAGTAAGAGGCCTCTGTGAATAGCTCTCTAATAGCTGCTGGGGATTTTGGGAGGGGGCAGCAACAGGGGCAGCCCTCCAGCTGGCTACAGTATATGATTGCTGATGCTGCTGCTGTGACAGAGACAAGTTAAGATTTGTCATATCTGGTTTTGAAGAGCATCTCAAGATCAAAGTGTTCAAAGAGGAACTGTGAGCTTGGTGTAAGTGTGAGGGGGGAAAAAAGGTGACAGGGAGTGAGAGGCAAAAGTTGGAGGAGGAACCAGGTTGGTTGCACTTTGCTTTCCTGCTAGAGCACTCTGACACCTACAAAATGCTTATTCTGAGCGAACATTATTCTCCATTGAAAGCAATGTGTGAAGTGAAGTGAAATTATTCAAACATTTGCATAAAAAACGTTTGTTTGATCAAATTAATGGATTTGTCGCATGTATGTGTGAGTGTGTGACTGTGTGTGAGGGGTTGTCAGTAATTCAAAACAAAAAAGGCCACATCTAATCACTAAATGGGAGGGGAAGATAAAACAGGAAAGGAAGATGGACACACTATAAGAAAGATATAGAGAGTCTCATTATATCTTGTCCCATGTTTGAACAGACTATTCAACCTGTCAACACAACGTTTAAACAGTAACTGACATCATTTATTTTTTAAACGTACTATAGTATCCCATTGCACAAATTTTGAGATCCTGGTCCCTATGTATGTATTAAAATGACTATAGTACTTATAGTGATACTGCCTATAGTAATCTATGGCTAGTCCCAGGGAGAAAAACACCTGTGTATGTCTGTTGCCACTTAAATTCAGATTTCCATCATGTTACTGCACAAGAACTGTAAGGACCACACATGCTGAAACCCAAAGTAAGATGCAAATATTCTTTAATCTGATTCAATCAAATTTTTAAAGTCATCACTCAGATCTCTCCCTTCCCCCTGTTCAGCCATTCAGCTCTCCGTCTATTTTTAACTATTCTAAAGTACACACAGACAGCACTTGGAAGCAGAGCCAGTTTCAGTGGGGAGAAGCGGTACACGAGTCGTATTTCGCTCTATTTCTGGATTATCAAAAGGCTGGACCTGTGTTCTAATAATATAGCTCAAAGCAGATTTTAAAAATTTCACAGTTTGTCCAAAAATAGTTTTCAAAACCATTTTCGACATTTACAATGAGTATACTTCTTGTCTTTAACCGTTTCACTTTTATCTGTCTGTGTAGTGGTGAGCAGTGAAGATGATAACTGAAACAGCAGGCAAACAAATAACCCTTTGCTACCAAACAACCAATACCAATATATTAACAATAGTAACACGAATACAGTATTTCTTTCAGAATAATAAGTTATTTTCTGTTGGGGACTACTGATACCTACATTTTACAGGTACAGCCCAACAGTCAGAAAAGATGGCAACAGAAAGCTAATTGTTTTTTTTTTTTTCATTTCGTTTTAATGAGGAGAACAGGAAGGACAGCTTGTCGTCTTTATTGGTGCACCTCACACTGTCTCTAAATAATCATACCAATGCTATCATGGGATACCAAACTGGTATTTGCATAAGTTCAAAAATCCATCTTGTCCCTGGTTTTAGGAAGGTTGTACTGTATTTCAGATTATTTAGCATAGTTCTTAGTGTTTAGGATCAGCACCAACAAAATGTCAGCGCTGCATCCGCTTCCATCTTCTCATTCTACACACATACACGCACGCATGTATGCACACACTTCCCCACATTCACACTCTTTGGCATCTGCGGTGAGTGGAAACACACACACACACACACACACACACACACACACACACACACACACACACACACACAAATAAGGAGACAGAACAATGGCCCAAGCTCACAGCAGAAAACAAACAGACCGTGAGATGTCTAAAAGCTCTCAAGATGAGAGCTGCATGCAAATTGTTCTTTTGACAGTATCCTTCCCTACTCACTCACCGCTCTACCACAACAGAGATACAGAGACAGACTGAAAAAGACAGAAGCAGAGAGAGAGAGAGAGAAAGCCAGAGAATGAGAGGAGAGAATAGTATCTAGCCATAACAGAGTTGATTGGAGAGGGCCTTATTAAATCTGTTTACATTCCCTGCTGGGCTCCATTCTGTCAGAGAGACTTTCAACTCCATGGGACGTTTTCTGAGGAGTTTTTACACCAAAATGGCTGCCTCTAATTAACAGGAACCTGCCGAGTCCCAGTGGCCAATTATATTGCTCTCCTTGTCCCTGCCCACCAGCATTTGTGCAGCTCAGCAGTCCACTTCATGTTGGTTGTGAACGCTCTGACTGTCCCTGCTCTCCCACTGTGGAGCCTAGTGTTGTGGACAGGACTCATTGCATATCTTGCTGACTGTATTAATGAATGCTAAACAGCACAATTGATTTGTAACGGATGTATTTTTAATACATGAAAACAAAAAAAAAAGGGAGAAAAGACTGGACAGAAACATGCAATCTTACAGCATTTATTGGCTTCTCCTAAAAACATACAATGAAAGAATGCGTCAGCAGCTGTATATTGCTTTTCATCTCTACACAACTTCCTCTGCCCTCGCAACCCCAGTCCTCCCTTCTGCTCTCCCTCTGTTGCCCCATTCATCAATCTCTGCTCCAGTTCCAACTGTCTCAGTCAGCAGCATCACCACCAGTGTGTATTTATGTAAACACAGTACAATATCAGATCATATTACTTCATGGGTGTGTAAAATGGCTGGGCCATCCATTTGGCAGCAGTAGTCTCCTTACCATCTTTGGCTGTGTCAGCAATCCCTTCTCTGCCCAGCCCTGGAGCTGTGGGAGCTCTGCCTGACGCCACTGTGTCTCTGTCGACCCCTATGGAGCGGAGCACAGGGAGGGAGGGACGCACAGCCCACTGTCAACATTATACACTCACTTTGCAAAGTTAGGGTTGCAGTGGGATTTGGGGAGTGGGGAGTGTTGGGAAAAATGGCAGCTCACTAGAAAAATACAGTTACACCTTTACAGTCATTCCACCAGTCACACTAAGACAGGTGGCTCAGGATTTATGTTTTTGGTTGGTATGACTAGTTTGTCATCATCAAACTGTGTGACTCAAATGGTTGGATGAGTTCTTCAAGCTGAAATGGATTAGATAGAAATGGGGGTAAAGATATGTTTCAGTCTGTTTTAATCATTTAGGTAAACCTTCATGGTGCTTATAATAAACCTGAATGTGTGTGTTGAAGCCAGCAGATTGGTGTGGTGACTGCAATGACCTTGGCAGAGTTTATAATGAGGGTTTCCCTCTTGCTATCTGTGGATAAACAAGCCTGTGGTTGAAGAGACAGAAATGCCACAAATGAGCAGGAAGTCTGTTTGCTAGCTCTCCAGAGCAGGGGGCTTAAATGCCTGCAGCTATCTATGGATGCTACGAGCAGCCAATTTAGCAGGAGAGGAGGAAGAGAGGAGGGATGACCTCTGCCTTCATTTACTCCTTCAGAGAGATGAAGAGAGGGAGTGTGGGATCAGATGGGAGGAGGAAGAAAAGGCAAGGGCTGAGTAATGGGGAAGACACTTCCAATACTTCAAAGAAAGGGAGAGACAGAGGTGGAGGAGAGAGAGAGTCTGTACATGTTCTGTTGTCAATGTGTCTTGTAAACTTAGGCAAGAATGCATAATGGATGTCTAAATGAGAGTGAACTGTCAGCTTGAAAGGGAAGAAGAAGATACATAGGGGCAAAGAGGTCAGATTAGAAAAGAGGACACAGAATATTGTGTCTTCTTACTGACAGGTAACAGTGAATATTGAGATACATTTGAGATGATGATCATATATGAATATTAAGCTGAGCCACCTTTGTCTTAGTCTGGAGAAGACCAAAGGGTAACTATTGGTATAAAACAGAATAATCAAAATTCCTGAAATATAAAAACATTTAATACTGGGTAAATGTGATAAATCAGTGACAAGTTTTAGGCTTTTGTTTAAATTTCACATCTACCGTATTCTAATTGATTTTTAAAATCAGTTAGCTGTGTCAACCACATTAAAGTGTGCCAAAGCCAGAGAGGCATGTTTATAATAATTTGAAAGAGCCAAGTGCCAGGGATAGCTACACCCCAGGGCTAAGGTGCCCATGCTGGTAACAATTTAAAGCCAACTCATACACTACAGTGGATCAACATTCATCTTATCAAGAAAGTTGAGGACAGCATACTGTACAGCCTGCGTGTTAAAATTACTTGTCCCATCCATTAAAAGCAAAGTTGAAAAGCTACCCTGAAAAAAGGAAACGTTAGGCAGAGGTGAAACATCAAAAAGCATTTTTCACCCATCATTGTACACACTTTGGTCAGTGGGTACGGGAATGGTGTGCCGCAGCAAGCAGACAGTGCAGTATTATCGTAGCATGTACAAATGTGGTGATAAAAATGTAAGAAGCAGCAAGCAGATGTGTATGAGTCTCTATTTCAACATCTAATGTATATTGTGAGGGAGCATAATGTTGTCAAAAGGATTTCTTACATTTCTTACAAGTGCGTTTGAGTCCCTGTGTCCCAGTTTTGAAACTACTCAGTGCTCAATATTCAATGCTCAACCATTCGATAAAACAAACAGTCTCAGGCAAAACACTCAGGCAAAACACACACACACACACACACACACACACACACACACACACACACACACACACACACACACACACACACACACACACAGTTTCATCTGTCTTCATATTCTCGCTGTCCTTGCATTTATCACATGAACACACATGTGCATCGTCTGATAAAATCTCAAATAACACTGGAATAAGGGTGCAATGAAATTACATTCACCAACCATTGAGATGAAAAACCGCTCATGGATACATTTTCAATTATTCAGGGAATACATTTCAGTCGGTGCTCAGATGCTGGGAAAACTTATTATATAATCAATACACTCTATAACGCCATTAATATTTGATGCCACAAAAGTGCTTCCTGTCTCCTTGGGCTCCAGGCCAGTGGTGTCTGGGTACTGCAGTCAAATAGGACGGGCTTTATCCGCCTACAGCAAGGAAGGAGAGTATACATTTGTTTTCCTCTAACAGTCGAAAATGCCACAGGGACAAACATATCTTTCTTTTTTTTTACTGAGTATTAATCCATTTTTACAAGGCTTTCTTACTTATTATGTAAGACGATTGTGACAGTCTCTCCTTCTCCACAGCCCTATGTGGTAACATATGGTACCAGCTCAAATTTAAATGACAGAGGACTTTCTCTCATGCTTTTCTGTCCTTTTCACCTTCATCACTCCCCTGCTGCTTTTACAACATAAAACCACCACTTCATATGGCTGGCCTAGTGCAGGTTTCCCTCCCCCTTCTCTTGCAGAGCTTAGACAATCAATTTACCCTCACTTGGCCAGGATAGATGGAGGCTGTAGAGACTGCAGAATAGACAGTATGCTGCAGGATCTCTCCGCTGATAGACACACTGCCTGGCAGCTACAAAATGGAGCCAGCAAGCAACCATCTGACTTGTTAGACTTTGCCTCACCATCTTGCTTCAGACGTTATTTGTGATTTCCTTATGCCTCTTATTTTTATCAGAACACTATGCAGAAATCATTATCAATCACCTAATTCTACTATTACTCCCTTTTATTCCCCCAAAGTGATAATACATTGGAGTTAGTGATTCTGAATTGGAGTTCCTATCAAACTGACTGAGACACAAAGAGATTAATACGACTTTACTATCTGAGCTTCTCGGCCAGTCAAGTTCCCCCGTAATGCTCTTTCTGTGTGCTATTGATTTTTATTTTTCTAGCTCCTCTCTCTTTCTTCCTAGCCATCTCTCCCTCGTCATCTCTCCACCTCCACCAGCATCTTACGAGCTCTGAAACGTCCTGCAGGTCAGACGGATGCTGGGCCGGATCAATCAGGGAAAGTAATCTGGGACACCTCATGCACGCAAGCACACACACACAGACACATCACAGAATCTCACCAACACACACGCACACCCCTCCTCTGTTGCACTCTGGCCTGCCTGCCTCCAGTCTCATCGATCTGCATCTACTTTACCAAATGGATTCTTCTCTCCTTCTATCCTCCTCCACCTCTTTTCTCTGTGTGACTCAGAATAATAAATGTTCCAGACCGCGCGAGACGTGTACGTAAGCAATTTTTCATTTAACTTTGTCTTGACTCCCCATCCCTCCCGCCCCTCCTTTTTTTCTGTTTTGTGATGTTTCAGTCTTTCAGTGAGATCGATGCAGCTTTCCCACACACCCCCTCATAGCTCTTGGGTAATCGGCACATACTTGTGTAAGGTCAGAGGTCAGGAGATGACAGGATACCGCCAATTGCCCGAGGGATATGCCAGACAGGATCTATATAAATATCTCATTTAGCTTTATCAAGGTTTATAGTATTATAGGAGTTTATTGGCTAATATTCTCATTTTCAAATGTTAAATATCTGATATATTGTTCAGTTTCTCTTTTTTCCAAGGGCTAAAGATTCTGGCAACACAAGGTTTCACCACATTTTGTTTTGATATGTCCTTACTGTAAGTGTTATAAGTGTTTTTAAATCTAAATAACACTATTTCATACTGCAAAAAGGCAAAAAAAATACTTGAAGGACAATGACGCGGACAACCTGCAGCACTCCATCCATAGACAGTCACTTTCTCAGTGTCTCGCATACACACATAGACAAAACACACACACACAGATACCACAGTCTCCTTTGCTCAGCCAAACTGTAGGCGGAACTGGAGCCATTTGTCCACTGGCTGAATCCCAACTCTGCACCAACGCATGCAGAAAATTGGTGAGCATCTTGACTCTAGAGATGACACTTCAATTTGTGCAGCTCCAGTGACTGGTGCTTTGCAGTTCCTCCCTTGTGGGGGTGTGAGATCAGCTGGACACCTGCCTCGCTCTTTGGCTGAAGCCTGAGGCATGGGGACTGGGCCTTGGAATTGAAGGCCTGGCCTTGCCTGTCAGCCCAAGTCCCTGTCCCTCAGCCCCAGCCCTGGCCTGGCCTCTCAGGTCCTCATCACAGTTCTCCTAGTCTCACTAATGTGCCAGGAACAGTCCCTCACTTGAAGACCCTGACCCCTATTTCTCTATCCAATCCTCAGCCGCAAATCAAGTGCCACCATCATCCCAACAGCAGTCTTCCATTGAACAGCATCAAATCCACATCAGCAGCTTGCCAGCCTTTGTTCCAGTTCTAGCCTTTTCAGCCAACACCTCAGCTCCTGGCTTAGTCAAATCAGAAAGATGTTTCCGTTGTGCATCGCTGTCTGTCTCGCTGTAATCCCTGGGTGTGACGGATGGGAGTGATCACTGTCGAGACCCTCAGCTAGGACATTTTGGTGGATTAAAGAGGCTAAATCATCATCTCATCCCCTACATGGGATTCCATCTTTAATTAAATGTCATTAATGTATTTAAAGGTTTTAGTGGGGCTGATACTTATCTAACATGTAGAGCCTATTCAGTAAGTATTAACCATGTTCATGTAGACGGTAAGTACAAAAGTCAGATTGAGAATAATAGAGAAAGGAGTAAAGACAGCAGCAAAGACAGGAGGAGTGCTACCAGCCTATAGTAGGCCTATATCATGCCTGTCATTTAATATGACAGAAAAGGTTGATCCTTCCCAACAGGGCTTTACTTTTTTTCTCTCTTAGTCTCTCTCGTTTTTCGCAACACAGAAATCATGTTGCCGTGACTATGTTAAACTCTAACCTGGCTACTTCTACTCAGAGTGACTCCTCATTTCTGTGTTGAGCTGAACTTGCTTTTAGCTGGGCCAGGACAGAGGACAGAGGACGCATAAGCAGACAGTGAGGCAGGGAGAGCAGGCAGGTTGATCCATCTGAGTCAGCACCATGTGTCATGAGCGAGGACTCCACCTCCACAAGTAGCTGGCAGGTGAATGCAGCCACACACCTGTGCAGGCAACCAGTCATTTTAAAGAAGCTGTTTCCTATTTTTAGCAAACTACACTAAAATACACTTGCATGTACATAAACAAATATATGCAAACATGCACAAATCCAATCGGATTCGATCAACTGAACTATCCAACTACTGTACACACCATCACTGTGCCCACCTGCATGTATCAGGTTAGCAATTCAGCAGTGTCATGTCATCACAACCAAGCAACTATAAACTACTGTAGATTCCTGGCTTACTCAAGCCTGTAGTCTCACTTCTTATATGTATAAAAAAGGCCTTGAAGAACAAGATAACTGAATAGAGCAACCTTCCCAAAAGGTGACTCTTTAAACGCAGAGTAAAAAAACTTGTAAACTCCTCAGACTGAACTCAATTTTCAGTATAATTCACAGTAGGTGTTCTAATTAAAACTGGTATGAGGCTGGAAGTGGTAATATTGGCTTTGTTGAACAGGTATTTAAAAAGTTATAAACAGCCTGAAGGTATACGATAAGAACAAAACCTACAGCACAGCACTTACACAGAGAACAAGCGAGAGAGTGGAGCAGTGGCCTGGCTGCTAAGCAGAGGCAGAGCTCTTCCTAATCTAATCACTGTTTCCCCCCATCAGCTGCATCTCAGACACAGCCTGCTTGTGTGTGATCGTGTATGTGTGTGTGTGTGCTTGCGTACGCCTGCCTTGCAGTAAAGCCATAGAGCTAAATCACATAGACACCAATCGACCACTGTACTCAAGAATTCATTCCATAGCCCAAGGTACTGTGTGAGGGTGTGTCTGAGTGTATGTTAGCATTCCTGTTTGTGTGTACATGTGTTCCTAGCTGAACTGGTTATTGATTCAACACAGAACCGGAGCTCATATAATCAAATCAAATAGCTGCAAGGGAAAAGGACAGCCGTCCGTCATCTGTCTTAATGAGTAAACAGTTTGATGGAAGCAATGAATAACTCGAAACTACATGTAGATGTAGAGGAGGTTACAACCATCGCTGTCGAGAGACAAGCTGAAACTTTATATCTATCCCCTGGCAAATATTTTGGCAAACTTCCTGTGCTGGATGACATGATGAATTAACGATTGAATTCATTTGTTTTTTCATACAACAGGTATCTGTCACCATGTTTTAGTCATTAGTATAGTTATAAGCCTGTTGTCATTTAAACATGAAGCTACATTAACCAGCGTATGAACCAGATCTGTTTGTTCCCTTTTTGAATATGTTTTCAACCCTATAGCTTCATAGTCACTTGCCAAATACTATAAAGTTGCTTTGTAGTAGTCATTACACAATCAATTTGAAGTTTGACTAGATAATTTATAGTGAGCCCATCTTCTGTGAAAATCTAATCTCATCCTAACTTGATGTGAGTGTGGCAATCAGAAATTGGTTGTACTGCAGGAGGAACAGAGGAGTGTGAGACGCAAAAAGCCTTAATGTATACCAGCACAGCTAACAGAAGAAGCCTGAGGCACACTAGCTAAACCATTAAGTGTGGCGTGCATTCAAACGAGCAGATTAATCCCCCCTACTGCTGTACAGTGCAGAGTAATTGAAAATGCCCACAGGAGACTATCTCTGCTCATATACTGTGGCATGTGCCAGGGAGGCAATGTATAGAAGGTGGTGGCTTATTGCCACACAAAATTCTGCAACAGCGTTTTACTGTAGTTTGACAGTATGTGTTGGAGAGCTGCACATCACTGAGATAGCGCACATCTATCTTTCTACTTTTTCCATTTTCTCTATCATTCTTTTTACCCTTTTTCATCAACTTGACAGGTGCTGCTCATGCCTGCTGCTGACGTTTATCAGTCTCCATCCATACGCATCTGATTTCCCTACCTCTATTTCCATCTAGTTTATACCCTGACAGAAAGACAGTATATCTGTCAATTGAAAGGTAATATGCATTGACTGTGAGAATCCATATTGCTGCAGAGACAAATACCTCCATTGCCAAAATTATACATGCTGTACTACATCTAAAAGGCACACCAAACCACTGACTGACAAGGGAAAACTTTCAGGGATGGACTGGGATTAAAAAAATGGCCCTGGACTCTTTCTACACAGACCATCCCACCAAAACTAGCCTGCGGATACTCCACCATGGGGGGTGAATAATCAAAGTGGGCCGACGATGCATCTCTCTCACTCTTGTTTTTGCAGAATGAAGCGGCCCACAGAGCGACCGGCCCACTGGGATTTTGTCCCGATGGCCAGTGCGACTATGCGTATTATCTACCTCTTTGCGTGCATTCTGTCTAATAATTCATGAGGAGATAGCTTTTCCTTTTAGATAAAGTCTGTCAGATCTTTATGTACAGCACCTATGTTTATGAGTCATTGACCACAACTGACTTGCAGATGGACCTCCGTATATCCTCTCCTGCTGCAGTGGGATTTTCTACTGTCTTTGTACACCACATAGAGCCTTTTTTGTCGCTGTGGTATTGTTGCTATTGATGAGATAAGGCAGGTTAAAGGATGTCGTGTTGGATGCTCTGTTTGTAGGCCCTAATGTGTCTATTACCAACCACAATGGTGCCATTTTGTAGCATGTTCAGTTGCATGTTCAATCTATAATTCATCTAGATACAGAAATATATAAATGTTTAATATGTCAGAGGCGGTGAGGCCTGTCGAAAGCATGACCTTGAAATGTCCTTTAAACATCACACAGCAACAGCACTGGGGCCAGTTAAGCTGCCAAAGCCAAACAACAGGCAACACACACACACACACACACACACACACACACACACAGCCTGTCTGCCTGCTGATACTTTCCGCTGCTTTCTGTTCTCTGTTTTTTTTTCCTGGGATGCAAAATGCAGATGAGACGAGTCAGCCGCTTGTGCACAGTCTCAGGAGAAACTGCCACTCAAATCCAAACATCTGTATGAATACCAAAACACACAGAGTACAGTGGAGGATGTGAGAAAAAGAGGGAGGGAGGAAGGGAGCGAGAGAGAGAGAGAGAGAATGAGGGAGAGAGGATCGAGAAAGAATGAGCAGTAAAGCAGCTAAGAAAGCAAGTGTTCCCCTCTCCTTCTGTATCTTTGACTGAACAAAGAGCTATATACACATGAATACCTCTTTCCTCCCACTGTATTTTCCATCGGGATATTTATTCTGAAAAGCAGCGATGCACAACAAGGGCTCGGTCCTGTGTTTGCTAGTGGGCTGAGGCGCTAACACTCCCCAGCTGATTATGTGTCTGTCTGTAGCAGTTTGAGCTGCTGCCAAAGGAATTAGGTCTAGTATTTGTGAATGCTGCTCCCCTCACAGCAGAATGCCTTGCCATGCCTCTCAGATTTCTAGCTTTTTAAAAAGAGAGGAAAAAAAACATTTTAAATAAATGAAGGAAATCGCTGTGGAAGCCTATTAAATTTTCAACGTGACCGTTTTGTGAGTCTTCATGTGTGTTTAGGCTTCACACAAAAGGAATATTTAAAAACCAAAGCGTGCTAATTGGGACAGAGATTGTTACAGCAGCTTCTTATTCAAACAGGCTTTTGGCTCATTAACTGTTTCCATCCAGCTTTTATTTAAAGGAAAGTGGAAAAGACATTTAAAGACAATAAAATATTTTGCAATATTTATACAGACACTATACCACCAAAATACTGATAGACTGCATAATGTACTCAGACAAAATATAAGTAATGGCAAACCTCTTACCTCAAGGAATTTAAAAAAAATCAATTATCCAGCTATCATAATGGTTTTAACTACTTCTCAACAAAAATATATGGGGTGCGTCATATCAGTATCTTGAATCATATACTTATTTTGCATGAGAATAATTCTTTTTCCTAAAACGGTTTTCTTGCTGGTTTCATATATGTTAAATTAATAATAATAATAATACATTTTATTTAAAGGCGCCTCTCTGGGCACTCGAGGACACAATTAATAAATTAATGCTGAACTGACAAACTAATCTAAACTTTATTGTGGATCAGAATTTCATTTATCACTGCATAATGTGGGGCTAGCCATTGCTATTCTACAAAAAGAAAGTGTAATTCATGTTGGTCCACTTAAGTTGACTATCATACTGTTCTGAGTTTTAAGACAGACACCTCTAGTTTACACATCACCTTCAACCCCCTTTCTTAAGATCCTCACTCTCACATTTATTTCCCCCACAACTACATACATAGAGACAAACACACAACCAACACTGTGACCATTAGACATTTCAGCTCCCTGTAGCTAATAACAGTGGGTGTGATAAACTGCAGTGTAACCTCAACTTGTGAAAAACTGAACTAACAGCATTAACAAGAGCACAACCATGACTATGCACTCTTAACACAAAGCCTAAGAATCCTTAAGTGTTTACCTATTGTGCCTCTACAAAGTGTACTTCATGAAGGTCAATAGAAAACATTCACTACAGGCTGAGAAACAAAACACAGCCAGCCACGAAAAAGCCGATCACACCCACAACATGCATAATTCACCAAAATGTATGTTTTTCTGGAGGGCGATAATCATAAATCAAATTAGCCATACGCCATTTTACAAACTCTTTCTACAAGAAAATAAATATATTGAGCCTGTGAGAACAACTTAAAGGAAGTGAAAACAGGATGCTTACAGTAGTTTTTGTTACTCTGAATCGCAGCAGAGCACTAGTCTGGGTGGTCTCAACAGCACTTTGTTAGCTGTTAGTTTATCTCTGGAGGTATGAATGGTCAAAGGATGAGCCAGTTGTTTCAGAAAAATGTTATAAGAGCTAGTTAAAATGGAGAAGTTGTGTTTCCATGTGAATTATGATTATTTTGTATTGTATGGTTGGTATAGATATCTACTTGTATCTGTGGATACTGATAACTCAGAGGTGCTCATAGTAGTAGTACTGGGTTAAGCATACACAACACTAACACCAAAAATAATCTGACATCAATTCATGAGTGCCACAATTGGCAATATAGTTCTGTCTGTACCTGTGGATATAGTTCTTGACTTATCTGAGAACATTACAATGGCGCTTTAACAACTTAATGCTGAATAAGGAAGAATCATGCACATTCATTCAGTCAGCAATCCAATATTTTTGGGCTCACATGAGGACTCATTTGATGAAAATGGTATAATATGGTATGTGTTCAAAGCTTATCTGAGGTGCTTCATCCAACATAGCCTTTGTTGAAAAAAGGAAGCTAATGAGAGAAAGTTAAAAATTAGATCAAGATATAAATAAGATATTAATACTGTATACACTATATAATATAAAAGAAAACTGAATTCGCACAAACGAAACACAAACAAGGTGAAAGCACTGGGAAGGTACTGGTACATAGAGTACACAAACTGAAAATGCAGAAGCTGATTTCTTCATTATTTGATAAGGAAAATAACCTTATCAGAGACACAGAAGGAATAAACAACACATTTAAATCATTCTATCAAGAGCTGTACATCTCACAAGAATAGTAGAGGAGGCAAAACTGAAGAATTTTTTTACAGATTTGGGATTTTTTGGGTCCCCAAAGTTAACAGAAGGTTGTTATTTGAAGGGAATATTTCTCTTGAAGAAGTGAGACAAGTGATTAGCAGCCGGCCCGTAACATAGGGAAGGCGCTGGGGAATGATGGGTTTACGGCCGACTTTTAGAAGAGATTTCAGGAAGAAATGTTCCAAAACTACTTGAAATGTATTAGGATGCCTTTCAGAGGGTAAGACTTAATGAAGCTGTGATCACCGTTCTCCATAAGAAAGGGAAAGATCCCCAGTACCGTGGTAATTACCGACCAATATCTTGGATTAATGTTGATAAAAAAATATTGGCAAAAACCTTAGCAACTAAACTAGAAAAGATGAATTCATCTCTTATTAACCCAGATCAGAAAGGGTTTGTAAAGGGAAGAAACTAGTTTGATAACATACTGTACATATGTTGTAAAAAAGAAATGATGTAGATTCTGTAGCTGCCCTCTCATGAGATGCCAAAAAGGCATTTGACAAAGTAGAGTTGCCATTGCTATAACTCATATTAGAGAGAGTTTGGTTTGGTCCATTGTTCAGGCAGTGGTTTAAATGATTGTACATTAACTCACAAGCCACTGTATTGACAAACAGGATAATGTCTTATCATTTCAAATTAAGCCATTGGAACCAGCCAGGGCTTGCCTCTATCACCTCTTTGAACTCTTCTTGGAACCACTAGCTATTGCTTTACATAGTTAAACAAATATAACTGGAGTTAAGGGTGGTCAGTTAGAGCACAACCTTTTTCTATACCTGGAAATTGTGGTATCAGAAATCTGCTGTGTCATTAACTCTTTTTCCTCAAGTGTCTGGTTATACAATGAAGAGGGTCAATTCAGAGGCTATGCCATCGTCTAGTGCATGTTCCCCAGCTGTAAGACCCAACTGGCAGTTTAGGTGGATGCCAGAGGGACTTTTATTTAACTGGGCAAAATGATATGCAGCAAAAGAGGAGGGTGGACTCTCTATCCCTCACTGACTGGTATCACTGAGATTTGTCACTGTCCTAACTTGCCAAAATGAATCGTCCTCAAGATAAGGTCTTTTCCTAGGTTAAAATTGAACAGGAATTGACACACCCCTCCACCCTGGAGGCCTTCCTGACTTAACAAGGTAGAACAGTTCTGTGTCTTGGCCTTCACTAAATCAAATAATCCAATCCATATGCCACACCCAGAGCCTCTGTATGGTACAGCAAGATATTAATAGATGTGAAGTTTCTCTTTTGGTAAAGATGAGTCAAGTCAGCCATAAAGATTCTTGATGACCTTGTGGCAGATGGAGGTGTTGTATAATGTATATAATTCTATATATAATATAAAAAATTGAAACTTGAATTCAGGAGGTCTTCATAAAAAGAAAACTTACAGTTTGGGGCAATAAAGATTTTACAAATATATTGGAGGCACTCAGTCAGGTTGGCAGAGTTAAAAATGGATTGGAAAAAAGATCTTGGTCAAAAATTCCAAGATGACAACATTTCTGTGAATACTTTATAAAATAATCAATAGAAGTTACTGGACGCCCTGTAAATTGGTAAAATTAAAATTAAAAGACAATGACTCATGCTGGAGATGTATTAAGGAGGTGAGGGCTCTTTAGTACCTTTTCTATTTTGTGAAAAAGCAGAGAACTTGAAGAAAGAGGTTGTATTTTTCTTAAATAAGATGTTAGGAACGCATTTGAGCAAATCCCCTTATGTCTATTTGGATTAAAACCAAGTTGTATTATATTTTCAAAACACAGGAGGTTGTACAGTAGTTTTGTTTAGCCATGGTTACTGAATGTAGCATCATTTTACATTGTTATTGGTTCTGTCACAATTAGAGAAACACTGACTGTAAAGCTTATGGAGTGCCTATCTAGGACCTCTGAACCACCCGTGTTTGAATACTATATCTGACTGATCCTTGTGTCTTGGAGGACAATATGCATTATCTACTACACATGCTGGGTTATCTGTATTATAGCGTATTATGTCATTTATTTTCTTTCTCTTTCTCTCTTTTTTGTAGTGTTTTGGTGGTTGTCTTTTTTGTCTTGTTTTTATTAATAGGTTTTATATTGTCTTGTTTGTAGTCATGAGAGTCACTGTCGTTGTTGATATTAGTTATGTTACTTCATTTTTATTTATTAAGGATATATAAATGATATTTGATCCTGTGAGGTTACCAAACTGTTTTTCTTTGTGTTTCCCAACAGAAACTATTTGTAAAATAAACATATAAATAAATAAATGAATAAAAGAAACTCCATGATGGTTGTGTGTGTCAGTCAAAAACAAATATATATATAAATAATAATCTGACATTTCCACAAGTACCATGGAAAACAATTAAATATTTGTTTATCTAAACATGATACAACACACCCACTTACAGTAACTCCCCAAGAGCTACATTTGCTGGGAAGGGAGGGAATTGCTCTTCTGTCTGAATCATTTCTCCCTCTCTTTGTTTCTCAATCTATTTGCCTAGTGTTTAATCAGGCTCTAGTTAACCATGTCACTCCACATCTGTACACATGTCCGTCGCCCCTTCAATATACAGACACACACACACACACACAAAGAACTAGAACTGATAACACAGACATACAAAACACAACACATGCAGGCTTTCATTTAAAAATCAACACTTCTCATCATGCAACTTTCACTTTCATTTTATTTGTTAACTCCAGTCCTTATGCATCATTTCTTGATGTCTGTAAATCACCTTCAGTGTTCCTCAGACCTATACCCACAGAGCCACATATCCAGTCACCCATCCCTATCTTATGTTTCCTGATCTTCAGTTACATTTTAAATCACTGAGCACACATTCGCTCGGTGCACTGTAGCTAATAAATTCCTCACACACCCCACCCTATTAGCATTGATGTGTAACCTTGGAGCTCATGGTGTTACGCCTGAGGGTAATAGAGTCACTGCATGTTTGTGTGTGTGTGTGTGTGCGTATGTACGTGAAATGATGGCCTGTCTCTAGTCCAGGTCTCCCACTGGCTCCCATCAGGAGGCTGCATGGTGCACACTCATATCAAACACCTTCTATACTGATGAACATTTGACTATTTCACTGCCTCTCTAACTATTCCTTTTTATTCTATTTTTCATCCTCTGTCCAACCATAACTATATAGCATTCTTATCTGTGTATAAAGCATAGAAAATACACTGCCTTTCTCGACATTCACAACCATCTTTCCATGTCGTCTCCTCTCTCCATCAGTCATGAGTTCCAGCCAGGCCCCTCCGTTTATGCTACACTAGGCTGCTAGCCCTCATCATCCAGGGAGACAATGTACCAGCTAGCACCACTAACCTAATCACCAAGCAAGTGAGTTGCCTTTGTTTCAATTAGCATTTTGACTGCATACAATGGAAGAAGCCAGCATGCAAACAATCAAACATTTACTTGCCGACAAATGAATAATACTGCTAATGTTCTCCATGTAAATACAAAAGTGAGTCAGTCCACTTTCAGAATGGCAAGAGAACCATTTTGAAAAGAGAGGGATGCCTTGAGAATACATAATACTGATACTGAATCTGTAGCCAGGATAGTGACGCAGTATTGGCAATGAAATAAAACTGTCTTGTATGACAGGCGAAAACGTCAAGAGAAAGAAATATAGCCGCTAGTTTTCTAAAGTCAAACTCTCAAGCTGTTGCTTGAATGTAATGGATGAATGGATAAATGAATGCAAAGTTACAGTGAGTCTCAAGAAGCTGAGCAAAGCAGAATACTTAGATAGCTTTAAATGATTTCTTACATGCCGACACACTCAGCCTGATAAGTAAGCACGCACGCACGCACACACACACACACACACGCACACACGCACACACGCACACACGCACACACACACACACACACACACACACACACACAGAGAGAGTTACGTTTCTATCACTTTAGAGGACATTACATTGATTAACATTAATTTCCTGGAGACTTATCCTTACTGTAACCATAACCACTACTTGCCTAACCCTAAGAATTATCCTAACCGTATCCCTAAATGTACCTTTACTTTAAACCAAGTCTTTACCCCATAACATGACTGTGTAAACAGATTTACGTCCCCATAACATGAGGAATACCTGGTTCACAGACCCACGCACAAACGCAAACACAAACACACATACTCACACATACGTAGCAATGGGCTTAAAATTCAGAGAATGCACAGCATTACAAATTGTAATCCAGGCATGCGCGTTACTCAAACACACCTACTCCATCTTTCTTCAGCTCTGGCCAACACATGGACTGACAAGGCACACTCGCACTGAGTACACATGCAGCATAAGCGGTAACGTGTCTACTCCTCTGATTAATATGGGCTACTTTGCATACATGAATATCAAATCCACACAAGTCCAGTTTCCCCACCATTTGACAGTACATTCTGCATCAATTATATGCATTCCACCTCTGATGTGCTGAGAGATGCAGGTAAATATTTCAGAGTGGTGCAAAGGCAAGAAAAGAGGGGGACACATACAACCCTGGCTTCAACATAAAATGGGTGCTGTTCCCTGAATTAACCCTTGCCTCCCTATATTCCTTTCCCCATCTTCCCTTACCTCTGCTTCTACCTCTGCACCTCTCTTATTAGCATGATGCCTGAATCAGTCTCTTCTTCTCTCTTCCTCCGTTTCTCATACTCCCACAAACCTCGCCAGTCCAATCCCCTGCTGTACCTTTCTTCCCTGTATGAAGGAACTTAACATTCTGCACATCACATAGTTCAACAGTATCACTGTATTGCCTGTGCTAGAAGAATCTAATGCATACTGACTGTGGCTGATAGTATATCTACAACTACATCGTGCTCTAGCCTCCGTAGACTGCCCAAACTGAAACGATGGTTAACAATGAACAGTGGTGTATAGTGGCAGGCTGTCTGTAGCATTTCTTTCTTACCATCTTAAACCCATTCCACTCCATTTGGGAAACGCCGGCCGTTGTCTCACGCTGTCTCTCACTCTCCTCACACAACAGCTACAGCAACGCCTCAGCCAAGAAAATCTACACTCTCTTACTCCTTCACTGTCTCAATCTGCTCTGACACTTTTTCCTTTATTTTTTTCACTGTCTCTGTCTCACTCTGCCTCTCTTCCTGTTTCTGCCTGAGCCTTAGCGGCGACCAGAGAACAGCGTACTAGAGGCGTGCAAAGCAGGCATCGCCTTCTTCCACAGATGCTGAGAGGAGAATGGTGTGCCTGGATGAGAGAGTGCTGGGCTGCAGCAAGTCTCCCTCCCTCCCTCCGCCCTCCCTCCTTCCCTCCCTCCCTCCTTACCACAGCAACCCGCCCAGTCCCCTGCTCAGCTGGAAGGTCAGAGCCCGCCCACTCCCCCCACCCCTCCCACCACTCTTCTAGATTCTGTGATTGGCTTCTTGGCTTGCCTGTCAGCCCTTGGCCTCACCTCCCCCTCCCTCAGTGTTAACACCTTCTCTCTCTGGCTGGCTCCGAGCCCTCACCGGCACACGCCAGCCTCAGCCTGGTTTGGCAGAGAAAAGGCTTTCTGAATCCCAGCAAAGCAATCAATCGCTGCTGAGGTCTGTGCTTGAGTGAGCCGGGCAGAGCAGAGCTTTAGGAGAGTGATTGCAGCCTCAGGCACTATGGTAATAGGATGCCTGCGCAGCACTGTGTATATAAATTAACTATTACTGGGTGCATGTTAAAATCCCCATACATTTACATGACTGTGTATACAACCTTACTCCCTGTCTCTTCGCCTTCCACACAAATACACACTTTTACACACCCACACACACACACACACACACAGACACAAATTACTAATTACAGCTTTTGTTTTCCAAAATGATGATTGAGGTCTTTAATGAATTGAAGATTAGTGTTTTTTAAATTTTATTGTAATTTATCTTCTCTCCAAATATATCTTTACACATCTACAAACATACAACAGAACTGGACTGAAAAACTGACATTTCACAACTTTGCATTTTATTAGCTTTATGGGGGCTTCTTATCGAAAGAAGCGCGCGCACTCTGGCGCTCTGGACACACCTGTCCAGGCAGGTGTTGCGTTAACAATGTGTATTTTCCATGGTGATGTATTTATAATAAAAGTGGGGAAAAAAGGAACAATGCAACGAAAATGCGGCAGTCAGTATGTTTGCTGTAGGCAACACAAATCACTACGGTACCACCTGTCTGCCTGCCTGCTGCGGTATGCTATACGGTTAGGTTGAGAAAAAGCCCGGCTGGTTGCGGACTATAGGCACAATAAAGGGACAAACAGGTGCGATAGAAAGCCTGTGCTCTGAGATATCTACTCACCATGACCATTCTTGTTTGAGGCTCTTGGTGTGTCGGACTGTAACTGTGTTCTCAGCGGACAAACTGTTGTGTAAAAGCCGTTCAAGTCAGCGAGGAGAATCGGATGGAGTGGCAGCAGCGTGTTGGAGAAGATGAATGAACGGACGTAGCGTTGTAGTGAGTCTAGTGAAAGACCTCCAGACTCATCCCGTGCAAGAGAGGGGGGCGGGGAACACTCGCGCTCAGTAAAAGCTATATCAAAACAACACGACGATATAGGAGAGTCCACTCAAAAGAAAAGATGCTGAAGGAACACCCCTCTACCTTTCCACAAAAAGCAATTTATGGCACGTCCAGTCCAGTCACCTAGCGCGCGGTCTCCCATTGGCTGGGGAGGTGAGGACGGGGCGGTGCGCTCGCGGATGCGAGTGGAGGAGGCAGGCTCGTGTGGTCCACGACGTGGGGAGTGGGGAAGCAGAGCCATGCGGTGAGAAGTGAGTTTATGTTCGTGTTTGCGCGTAATTATCCATCACCTCGTTGTATAATTATGCATAAAAGCAGTATACACGTTAACTGCTGCCAGTGCACGCTTGTAGTTTGTAAGCAAGGTTCTGCAAATCCCCTTCATTTGACATTTAAGCACGTTGCACCTATCCTCCTCAGCTGGAAAACAGCATCAGCAGGGCTTTTGTGACAAAAACCCACCATGGAGTCAAAGCTTATCAAGGTTTCCTAACCCCATATCATACCATTAAAAATGCTCTTTTTAAAGCAGTTGCTTATTCTAAAATAGTGTTGATTGTAGTACTAGCACAGTATATTCTATAGGGGAGCCACACAGTAAGCTCTATTGTTAAGCTCTAAGTGTATCCATTATTTAATTAGACAGTACAAAGGCCTGCTATCAAATCAGGACCTGTTGGATGCTGTTGCAAACATGGCAATTATAATCTTTACTACAGTTTATGTATTTCCACCAATTAGGCCATTTATAATAAGAAATATCAGTGCCCAGCAGCAACCCTGCCTCAGGTTGATTTTGTCCAGCTGTCTTCTATCTCAGATAGACAAGAAGAGGGAGCTCTTGCTTCCTTTAACACAATTACCTGACAGGCAGCAGTACTTGGCTGTACTCCACATATACATTCACACATTTACATGCATTCACTCCAGAAAATGCAAATACTGAAACCCATGTTGGAACACAAGACACTCACAAGTCTTTTAATCTACGTGCACACACAAAATAAGCACACTCTGTCTCACAAGTGGTCTGACACATTTAACCACCTTATGCTGTAGATATACAGTATTGCCTACATTGAGCCTCAGGTTAGTGTTTGTTAGAAATGCTCTTACACTGGATATATCTTCTCATTGTCAAACAAGAGATCAAAACAGGTTTCTCAACACATGATCATACTGTTTCCTTTCTATTCAACACAGCAGAAAGAAGCAGTCAGCAAGTCATTTCTTATTCTCATGCTGGTTTATTTCAATTAGCATTTGGCTGTGTAAGGCCTGGCAGAGCTAATGTAACTACAGTATAGTGAACGTCCATTAAGATCAACGAGATTTATCTGCTGCTCTTAGCTCAAATCACATGCTGATGCAAGAAGACACTTTTAGATAGTCCACTGACAAGTGGCTATAATGCCCCACTAAAAGCCTTTAAGTCATATTCACCATAGTTGGAAAGCCAAGAGATATTTAATACTTTGTTAAGGATACATTTTAGGATTGTAGTTTACATTTAAGTAGAATTCTGGTTAGTACACAGTGTATGAATTCACAAAACTTTCCCTTTGTAAAACCTGAACTGTACTTTTTGTCACCTGACAATAAATTATCATAGCAACAGGTTGTGAAACACTCAGGCACCCTTGTCCTGAAAAAAATCAGATCGAGTATGTATGACTAGGGTCTGAGTAATAGAACATTTACTAGCTTCATAAATTACCCCCAAATGAATACACTGAAAAAACGACTGTAACGAAACAGAAAAACACAAAGAAGACATAATGTTACGAGAAAAAAAAAATCCAGGGAGGGCAGACTGAAACAGACCAGTGAGATAAAGCAGTCTCTCCAACTCACCCCTGAACTCACCACCTGTCTGGTTAGCTACAGCTAGCTATCTAGCCTAGCGGAACCATGTGCCCTGACATAATAGGAACCCTTACTACACCCTCAATTAGGTTGAGCATGCGCGCACACACACACACACACACACACACACACACACACACACACACACACACACACACAGAGGGGAAGATGGGCTGAACAAGCTTGCTATTGTTTCAGATAGAATAGAATATGCTGGCACTCACAATCTGGAGATTTGTACCAATCATACAGTACATAACACAACAGAGGGAGAGTAATGTAGAATGAAACACAAAGAAGACAGATTAAAACAGAAGTCCATCTTCTTCAATTTTTCTGCGGCAGAAAATATATTGGCTGCACATAACAAAGAACAGAAAGAAGCAGAATTTGCAACTGAATAGTAAAGGTAACAAACTCAGTTTCCTGTCCATCGTTTATCCTCCTGCTCTGACCTTTGAGTTTAATAAAGGTTCTAGGTTGGACTCAAGAAAACCATTCTCCACCTCATTGCCTCTAATATTCTCCAACTCTGCAACCATGTTTGTATTGTTGCCTTTTAATCCCAGTCTATAAAGAATGGAAAGTCAAATTCATGACAATGACTGAATCGCAAATTATATCTGGGATTTTTTTTTCTTTGTATAGTGTCAACTTTTAACTGTTGCTTTGTAGAGGCAGTAAAATGTGGGGTGAAAATGGAGAGTGATAATTTTCTTATTTCCTAAAGGACAGTGTTTTGAGGTTGTTGTCTCCCTCTGTAATATGATCCAAATAACCTTTTCTCTAAATGAGAATATGATTTGAAAGTGAAAATAGTCTCTCACAGTTGCTCAGCGTGTCATTTCCCTAAATTGCGCTACAGGACCATGGTTTTATAAAGCAATGAAAGTGACTGCCACTACTCAGTAAATAAGCTATAAACACAATCTGTTCTTCTCTCCAGTGTTATGGAGTGTGTCTGTATGTGTATGTGTGTGTAGTTATGATATACAGACACATACCAAAGATTAAAGTATGTTGCTGCCATGTCCTAGTTAAGGGTACACATTATGCATTATAATATTGTGTATGGACAGATGGAGGGAGTGGTGGAGATATTCTATCAAGGGCATTCATGCTGAGATATGTTACAGGCTGGATGTTACAGATATTGCAGTGCAGCTTATTATCTTGTGGATTTGGCCTTTCTCTACTTGGAGTTTATGTTTGTACGTGAATAAAATGTAATACAGCACTGAATAAATGTAAAAATGTCAAAGAAGGTACAGTAAATGGTAAAGGTAATGACTTAAAAAGACCACTCTGTCTTAATGACAATCCAATTTTGTCAGACTTTGCACAAAAAGAGCACAGAGCGTTGATTGGATGCATTATATGGCCTTTTAGATGATGAGAGATGCTAAATAGTTTTTGAGGAGGTAAATGATATTTCTTTCCTCTTGCAAAGTTTGGAAAGTTAAAAAGCTTTTGTGGCTTTAACCCAGGAGGGCCAGCCATACTGTCAGCAATGTGAAACCCCATCTCACTGATTGGCTCTGGCTCACATCCATAAACACACACACAAACACACGCGCACACACACACACACACACACACACACACACACACACACACACACACACACACACACACACACACACACACACACACACACACAACACACGCTCATGCACAGCTGAATCTGTGCACACAAATATACAGCAAACACAAACGCGCACACACAGGCATACATACCCACTATCACACAGACAAAAACACGCAACGGTTCGGTTCACTGTGTGCGTCACAGTCTGACATTGTCACTGCTGTGGAGCCGGAGCTTTCAGGGCTGGACCCCAGAAGTGTGCTTCAGCCTGCTAATTCGGAAAGCAGAGAGCTGGCTAATTGTCATGAACTCCTCCTGCCCTTTATTCTGCCCTGCTTCTCCACCCTAAACCCCTCCTAGTCAAAGGCCTTAATGGATTAACTGCACGCTGTGTTGTCTCTCTCACTCTCTCTTTATCACGTTGGTTCTCTTGTACAAGCTCACAATGCTGTACATCTGCCACGCCCTAAAAAATGTGTTGAATCTCCAGCTTTGAGCAAAGACTGAATATACTGGTAGCACTCTATTGTTATGTACACGATATCCTCTGGTACACAACTCATAGTATTCTGACAATAACTGTGAAAGAGAAGGTAAAGAATAGCATACGCAGTATAGCAGGTTTGAATATGCAGTGTGCAGACGGTGATAATTGTGGGTGCTCTCGGTTTGAGTCTTGTTAACTGTCAGATGCAGCGTTTCAACACCTGTCTTGTGTTTCACTCTGCATAATAAGACTTCTATTTAAAGGAGGAGAAGTGAAGATGCCAGCAGAGGTGTTACCTCAAAGTGCAGAAAGAAAATACCTTGATTATTAACAAGAGAAGGAAAACTTGTGTTTTTCAGTAAAAGTGGTGTTTGCAATTGCCAGCCAGGTTCAGAGTCAAATCATGCAACCAAAGACTAATGATAGCAAACACAATCTTAAATTGAATCAACCTTGTTATGCTGGCAACAGCTCTATAATCGACGACAGAAAACATTTTTTTAACGGAGCTACAGAGAGCAATGCTAAATTTATTAGGCTCGGTTGGTTTTAATTCAGAATATCACAGCAGTCGCTGCAGTAAAACAGCCTAATACATTTAATAGCCCAGAACACACTCCTCAGTATGCTGCGACTTACTTAGACTCTTTTTGATTTGCCCTTGAAGGATAGATTTAGTTTCTCTATTGAAGTTCTGGCAGTAGTAGCATCTCGCTGTGCTACTCAGACTGATGATCGCCTCTTTCCTGGCAGGTGTCCACCCTCTGCCGGTAACAATCAACAAATGAGAATCACAGCCTTCAACTTGCCTGTCTTCCTGCCCAGTGACAAACTCAGCATCACTGGATCCCAGACACCTGACAGCTATTAACATGCGGCTGTATCCGGACAACAGTGGGCGGTTTAGACTCTGTTGACTTTTGCTGTTTGCTTTCAGTGTTAAGACCAGCGACTTTATTTTCATGAATAAATGGCGCACACAGCATGGATACTGATTTTTGGCAATTTCATGCTCAGAGGAACACAGTGTACCTGCATTGCTGTTGTTTAATAAAACCACCTTTTTTTCTTTCTCTCCTAAAAAAGAGAAAGGCCGTGGTGCTCTGACAGTTAAGTAATGAGAGGGGACAGTTGGGAGTAGTTCTGCCACAAAAGCAGCTCCTAAGAGGAAACTGATGTCCTTAAGCAGGAGGAGCAGAATCACCACAACGGCACCTTATTTAAACCACTGAGAGCAACTGATGTTAAATTATCTTGGGAGGACAGTCAAGCTCACAGTGAGTCATCGAAAGACTAAATGGATGTAGATGAGGGGAAAAAGTCTGTGTGCACTAAAAGAAAATTTCCAATTCAGCAGTGCAAAGACCTGCCAAATTAGAGCCCTGGAAGGCATTGAGAGAGCACAAATCTTCGCCTTCCATGAGAAAATTCTCCTACTTGCTACTACATTCAAAGACATCAAACATATCTCTCACATTTTATCTTTAAATTGTATTCTAACCCTAAAATATGTCTTTTGCAATGAAGTCTGCCTGCACTGTTTTCATAATTATAGTAAAAGATACTAATGATCTAAAGGAAAAAATCCTAAAGTTGAGCAACAAAAATCAAATAATTTGCTCATTATTTTCAACATAATGGATATCCATTTATACATAACCTCCTATATCCTCCTGCTGATAGACTGATTAAAGGGGGTGAAAATTAAATTACAATAATTAATAAGTAAAACTGAGTTTCAACTCAATGCTTAAAGTTAAGTGTCCCTGGTATTGATTGTGAGCAAGTAAAGTTTTCCTTTGGATAAAGTAAAAAGTCCTACTATGGCCCGCATTTCTAAAAATGTGTGACTGCAATGAGGCACTTAAGGAAAGTGGATCTCTTAAATGTTATGTTTCTTACATTTACACTATAATAAAGACAAGCATTTTGGTAAAATGTAACTAATCTAGTTGAAGCTTTCCTCCTACATGACATGGAGGGAAGAGGGCATGATACATAGTCAGCTTAACCCCTGCCTGTGTCATTCTCCCTGGTAGAAACTCCTTAGATCATAAATGAATTCTTCATGCTGATCCCGGAACAAGGCTGTGCTGCATTTGTCACAGCCACTTCCTTCCACTTTAACTCAAAGCTGTTTGGTATGGCTGGAGCTTTGCAGACTGCAGAGATGTGACAGGGGCCGTTTGAAAGCTCAGGCTGAACGCTCCGTCACTATCTGTGGAAAAGGGAGCGAGCGCTTGTTCAGTCGCTGTGTAAACTCTGCAGAAACACACTTCTCCTGTGATTTCATTATATCAATATTTAGTTTTTTGTGTTTTGATTAATTGTCTTAAGTGTCTCACAACAGAAAATATAAGAACACATTTAATTTTTACTTGAAATACAATTTTAAGAGCACATTGTTTATTCTCCACTTTCTATTAAGCAATTTTAGCTTTTCTATGAAAGACATAATGGTGGGTCTTAGAGGCTGTAGCCTTACATAAATGAGAGAAGGTTTGTGAAGGTGCCCAGAGAGGCTTAGCTATGCATTGGCTGTTGAGTCTGGCATGTGTTCTGGCACTGAGAGTGTATTCTCAACAGGACTGGTGGATTAGTGTCCATTTGGACAACAGAGTGGTCCGCAGCTTGGGGTGACATTCAACTTCAGCAGGCCAACAGCTCCACAGACTTATCATGATGTTTAGCATCGGTGTTAATTGTCATCAATGTGTGGTATATGTAAAGGCATTGATTTCCTGTATTTACTTGAGTCTCAGACTATTTTTTGTTTTCTCCTGCCTTCTCGTCTAAATTGGTTGACTGTGCATGTGTGAAATTAAGCAGTGACCATGCTGCATTGTGGTGGGTCAGTTGATCATAGAGAATAGTGGTGGGTTTTGGGGCTTTGGGGCTGTGGGGACGGCAGTCCATTTTACGTTTGATCCCGGTCGGGGTACATCCAGGCTCACAGAGCGACTACTGTGGTCCATCTGGTGGAGGCTTTAATCACCTCCTCCATCTTACACACACACACACACACACACACACACACACACACACACACACACACACACACACACACACACACACACACACACACACACACAAAGCGCGCGCGCGCGCACACACACACACACACACACACACACACACACACAAAGCACACAGAACTCCCCACTTGAAATTCTCTTGACTGCTGCTCACTCTCAGACCTTTTTACTTCTATTATTTATTTGAATCGTTTCAGCAGTCATGTATCTCCCTGCAGAAATGAGTCCTGTTTTCTACCTTTACATAAGGCTCTCCTCGGACCCCAGTTGGAAAGATGCGAGTCACTGAAACACCACCTGCCATCCGTAATGACGTTTAAAACCCCATCAAAAATCTCCCACTCTCAGTCCTGCTATTTGGCTTTTGATAAGGAATAACCTTTTAGAAATGAGACGCATCCACAGTCCTTCACAGGGTTGGCCTACGGCACTGTGGACCAAAACATGCCCACGCTGCACAAAATCCAGCTCTCGAAATGTCACTTCATGCTTAACCGCCCTTTCTCATGCTTGGAGAAAAGCAAGTGGGCAATGCACAAACAGAAAAACTCCACCGGGTTTCAGTTTAAATGCCTACATGCTTAGAGACATGTTTCAATTATTTTGTGTTGTTGAAACATTTAGCCGATTAAAGAGAAAGACAAGATTCTTTTGTGGAAAACAAACACTCTAGAAATGATTTTCCACTAAGAAAATAGCAAGACACAGTGTATAAAGAAGGATCAGTCGTGTTCTGAATAAATATGCAACTCGTAATGTTACATTAAATTAAGCCAAGAAAGATAAATATATTATTGCAAACAAATAGATAAATGATGATAATAAGTCATATACAAAATATGTATGTATTCCTGTAAATTAGCTCACTTTACAGTCTTGTCACTAATATACTGGCTCGAGACAGACTCCATGGAAAACCATTTAAACCTGAATGCTGCTGTTAGAATACATTCATTATTAATGAGAGTGAAGACTTAGTGATAATGACGGTGCTGATGCATCTAACTCTGGGTTGTGTAGGGGAACCATTTACTGTTAGCCTCTCCTTGGACAAAAATATACAGTATCTTCCATCTGCTTCCAATATCTTATCTTGATTTAGCTGTCTTTTCATGAAAATGTTATTAGGGCAATCAATTGATCTGGAAAATTGTCTGTCAGCCATTCGAAGCCACTTTATTTTAATTACACACAAAATACACAAAGCCCAACTACTGGATATCTCCCAGTGGAGCCAGTGGCTAGCTACTGTAACGTCAATGGTCACTCCTATTCGTTGCTAATGCACAAGTCAGCCGTACATCATTTATTCATGGTGACAGCAGATACTTTGCCTCATCCCCAGCAATTAGCGAATCAATAACAACGCATTGGCTTTGAAACTATCAATTCTGAGAGGAGAAAAAATAGTGTTGTTCATCAACATGCCAGGAACTTAGGCGCAGGCGATCACTCAAGTATCGGCAGCATTTGTCAGCTCAGCCTTAACGGGCACATTTCCTCACATCACTGCTCTTAAAATGACTGCCAGATATTGTCTGGTCATGACTCCTTATCTGCAAAATGGGTGTCTATTCCACATAATATCTCAAATTGGTGTTACAAAGGGCATGAATTGAATTTTTGAAAAAAAACAAACAATTGATTGTCCCTTTCGTGAGAGATTTTGTTTGAATTATGGATTTGTGTCTATTGTGAAGGAGATGACAGAGCTGAAGCCATCTGATTGAGATTATCACAGATGCAAAAAGGCCAGTAAAGGGCTTGCAATGGCTAATACCTCTTTTGTCACATTTTTATGAGGCTGACATATCTATGTTACATTTTGACATCACTGTCAGTTTTATAATTAATACAGTAAAACTGCTGCTTCTTACGTTGCATCATCCAATACATACCAGAAACCTCAGAATATGACTTCACTGTCAAATAGCAGCTGTGGCATTTATGTATATTTCCATAATAATTGTTAATGTTTGTTTGCGAATAACAGAATATGAAGAATTTACCAACACAATACGACTTTCTCTGCCAGTCTTGTCTGTTTCATTATTCCCTCCCTATTTATCCTTTTAAGCCAAATGAAAAAACTGCAACTGGATTTGAAAACATTGTCGAAGAGAGACAACAAATTTGTCTCTGAAATTAAATGCTTTCTTCATCCATGCAAGAGAGCAGTGCTGGGATTTTTTGAATTAAAGAGGAAAAATGAACAGCAGGAAGTGAGATTATTTTGTTTATTCAACCTATTGAACTGTACAAATGTAAACACTGACTTGAGTTAAATCCCCAGCAGAATTCACTGGCCCACCACAAATATATAATCCACTACCACATAAACTGTGATAATTATGTGTGCCTGCATGCTTGCATTATGGGTGAGGTTTACACAATTGTCTATTTTTTTTATAACTTAAAGGCTTCAGTCGGTATTTATTTTTTATTTTTTAAAAAGCACTTTGTTTACTCGCAATAACTGAAAACATCAGATTTTTATTGATGTGTTTGCAAATATTTTCATGATCAGAAAAACCTGAATAACTTAATTTAGTTATGTTAATCCATGAATTAAAAGACTTGTCAATCAGTGTGGGAATAATAGCATGTTTAAATCTTCTGCTTTGTGTTTTTTGGTGGTGGGGCGACCCTTTTGTTTACATCTGGATTATGGGATGTGCTTTTTACAGCAAAGATATTTGCCTATCTCTAAAATAATTACTCACATGATCAGTCTGTTACGGCTGGTTTGTCATGCACATGAAGGCACATTCGACTCTACTCTGAACCCCTGAGCCCTGCCATGTGCCATTATAGAGGTGAAATTACAGGTCATTACTTTCATGTCAAAGTACCTGAACACGGAAAGGTGACCTTTGGCTGGGCGTGGGCGCTCGAGTTGGTGCAGCAGGCTATTCGGGGGTTAGACTATTTTTTATGGATCACATCCATATCTCCAGCCTTTTTTTATGTCTTGTCTACAGAGTTGATGGGTATGATAAATAGGTAATGATCAAAAACATGATAATGTGTGATGAAATATGTGCTAAAAGGCACCCTGTGGATGGGCTAAATTGCCGGGTTTGGTGTGTCTAAAGCAGACTCGTAGAGAGACGGAGAAAGGGAGATAGTGAAGAGAAAGAGAGAGAGTTCACTTAGCTTTACAGTGTGTGTGCGTGTGTGTGTGTGTGTATCTGTGCATGAGCCTGCAGACACCTGCTCCATTCTGCAGTGATGGCTCCCAGCGGGACACAGGCTCAGCTGCTGATCACTAGGCCCTCCCTGCAGCACTGGTGGCTAACGAACACCCCCCCCCCCCCCACACACACACACAGTTCTTCCAACAGATCTGAACCCTTCAGGCCCCCCTTGCAGAGTCTCTCAGCCTCTCTGTGTTCCCCCGTAACTGACACACCACATGTGCTCATATCATGTGCAAACATGACATGATGTATACAAGCACAAGCTGCACAGCCCGTGTTCATATGATGTTGCATGTAAAGTATATGACACGGTGCAGTCATAACCCGCTCCATTTTCAGATATGCTATAGGGATGTTATAGCTGAATAGCATGTCTGCATTATGCTGCCCTATAGCCACAGAGCTTTATTGAACAAAACACTCTATCAAACCTCCATATTATGTGCTGCTGTGATTGCAGTTAAATAGGAAAAGGATAAATTGATATAAAGGATATATTTTAGCTTTCTCTTGTTTATTTTCACTTTTGAAATGATTAATTGTTGCTCTTGGACAGGTCACTTAATATTTCACATAGAACATAGAATACAATCACCTCGTTTGTTTTTGTCAATCCTGTATTAATCAACCACCATTGTACTTGTGGCATGACTGTTAATGCCAGCGTTGACAACGCTGTATTTTACACATATCTCCATCTCTGTTTCTTTCTCTATGAGCATCTTTTTCCCTCTGTGGCATCGCTCAGTCTGCTGCACCTGTTTGTGCCTCACTGACGGCAGGGTTGTGGAGCATAAACGAACTAATTTCCTGGATATAGAGAACACTGCAATCAAGGAAAGGGGAAATGCAGTGAGTGGCAGATGGAAGGAGCTAATCATTGTTATGAAATAGAGATGACCTCTAACTATCTCCTGGCTGCTAATATATCGTAGCTACACAATCACTTGCCAACGACTGTGCCATGTAGCAGCTCTTTCTCTCTTTTTCCTCCTTAGTCTTCGCTTCCTGTTTGTTTTTGTGGTGGTGATGAACCTCTTCACGCAGGTTTGAAATTCAACCCTGTTTTTTTTTCTTTCCTTTTTTTCAAATGTTGAAACAGAAAAGATTGGAGTTGTCAAACAAAGCCTAGTGTCACATAGAGAACGGCAGCTGCCTGCAGTGGGTAATCAGTGGAGCTTTCTACAAATTAACAACATTCAGCTCTGAAGCACGGCGCACTGCAGGTTTTTAGATGTGGGCTTTTGAAAATTAGATCTCAGTGACTGAAATACTGAATAATTTGCAATTCAGTTTTTGCTCATGTTTAATTTTATCCGCTTTGTCTGAGGTGACATGCCTAAGATGAAGAGGTCATTCAAAAGGTGTAAACTGATACTGCTGATGCTCATTTATGAACAGAAAAATATCAGTTTAAATTTAATTAATTGCTTTCTTAATCTCCTCTCTGTGCCTGGGTTCTGATAATTTCCCCATTTAATTCTTTTGAATGATCTTTTAAAGGTACTGTCCCACACCTCAAAACACAAGATACACGACTTAACAACATGCGCGTGCACAAAACCAGCACGCAGAGCGACGAAAAACATGTACACAAACTCAAATGCTCTAAACAAGCTGTGAACACAGCGTTGCCAGGGGAAGTGATGGTAAACTTTCCTGCAGGCATCGGGTTGGAGGACGAAACCATTTGACTATTTATTCATGTATGAAAGCACTCATTTAATGCAGTGGGGCATTACTTGGAGATACACTGTATTTGCTTAATTACAAAGGGTAATTTTATACACAAGTTACAGTGATTAACAGATAAAATAACATTTTTTTCATGAAACAACAAAATACTCACTCCATTTTTGATATACAGAGCAATGTTTGCTGCGGCTACAGAATTTTATGTAGTTTTATATATTATTGAGGTAAAAACATTGCTGCTGCTTTTGCTTTTGAGCTGCTTTTGGCTTTACACACCAAAGCCACCAGAATCTTCCAGCACATTTATCTAATGTATGCAAATGATCTTGCTGTGCTTAATGAAGGTACCATTAATCACTATAACGATGGTCTTTTTTAACCAGGGTAATCATGCGTGTGCACACACACACACACACACACACACACACACACACACACACACACTCTCAAGCACATTTTCAAATGCATACACAAGCATATGCGCTTCCACGCACTCTCCCTCGCCCACACACGCACACACAGGAATACGCCTCATCACCAGCAACACATTGATAACTAATGTGTAAAATCACGTAAATAAGCCATTAACAAACCATTTTACCAGAAATAAAACTATGTATTATTCATAATAATGTTTTGAATTCTATATGCACCTTTTTTTCTAATTCCAATTATACTCTGTGCTGTTAAAGTCAATGCAATTTGCAACTAGTAATCTGATCGTTATGTTCTATCCTGGAATTAACTGGTGAAGTAATCATCTCAAATTCTGTTATTCCATATCATCAGTGCCGATAAGATGCATCAAAATATGTTAACACGTCAATCATATTTATATAATAAATTCAGCTAATTAGTTCCATTGGTTTCAACAAATAATTTATGGTCCAGCAGCTTTATGCAAACAGCAGATAACACTGTTGTGAGTCTCCACGAGCAGTGGGAAACACGGTAATTTTGTGTGCTGTACAATAACAACAAAACAGTGGACAGGCGTCTTTGAACTCGTGTAAGGATTCAAAGCAAAAACTGAAAAAAACATTTATGAAGTCTCAACTCCTCACGGACGTATTTCAACGCTTATCCTCGCCGTACATTTGCATACAGTTGACGGAAACCCCTGGGTACAGTCAACAGCATGACAGTGGGTTATGAAGGCTTCCGGGAGGCTCTGGGGTGTGGATCTGAGCCAGTTTGAAGGGGAGCCGAACCAATGAAGAGCCCACAGCGGATTAGACACCCACAGCTTCATGTCGCTTTAATGCAGCGAGTCAGGGATTTTCTTACAACAATTTTGCCTAAATGCTCAGGGTTTTCTCATGCCCCTTTTTCTCTCTCATTCCCTTCTCTTGAAGTAATCTTTTCTATGTAAATGACAGAGTAATGTTGACTCTGGTGCAACATATCGCATCTATCTACAGTACTGCCAGCTTCCTGTGCTAATGTGACTTGTCAGATGTTGATTTGAATTGAAGTGTAGTTGTGATGAAATATCATTTAAAAAACGTCATGTAACACAACTGTTCACTCAAACGGTATTGAAAAAATAATTGTTCCTTTTCAGGATTTTTATATAAAGTTTCTAAATGGTAGACTTGAAAGTGCACATGCTCCAGCCTATTTATTAATTTACCATGAAAGTTACTTAATCATTAAGCGGCAAATGCAAACATTAAATACAAAAACTGCAAAGGCTGAAATACAACCACCATAAAATATATTACCAATACAGACACACACTCACACATTCATGCACAAACACAGACACAAACACCTCAAATTCCCTTGATAACAGTCTGACTGGCAGAGGCTAAAGACAGAGTAGGCGTCCGTAATTGAACAAACATAACAATGTGAATATTTACTGATACTATCCACTGGGGATACAAGCAGGATCCCACAATTGATTTGCTCTCTTTCTGCCCTTTTGCTCTTTTCCTCTCTCTCAGACACACACACACAGACAAATGCACACTCACTAACTATCACTCATCTTCTTTTTTCCCTGTTTCTTTTCTTGGTATTATGTTTGCCTATGTTCATTAAAGAGATGGAGATATATTGGTCTGTCTATCCTCTTACCAGGGGTGACCTGTAGCCCATCTGGGCTGGCGATGACAGGAGATCCCTGGGAAATAGCGGCGAGTGCGTCTCGGGGACGGAGCCCACGCCACTGGCTGCTAGTCCCGAGAGCTGCCCATACCTCGCCATCATCTTGAGATGCTGCTCACAGAACACACACACTCGTACATAGACACAGGAGGAGAGGGGAGGAGAGAGAGAGAGAGAGCGAGAGAGAGAGACAGAGAGAGAGAGAAAGAGAGAGAGAGAGAGAGAGAGAGAGAGAGAGAAAGGAAAAAAGAGAGAGGGTAGAAGGGAAGGAGAACAGATAACAGCAGGTAGGAAGGACGGTGAGAATGGTAAAGGACAGAAGAGGGAGTGGGGGTTGGGGAGGGGGGGGACATGAAGAAAGAGGAGGTAGAGGGGGATTACAGTACACTTTGCTCTCACACAAATGCATGTGTGAACTCACACACGTACAAGCATACACACTCTCACTTACAGACATACTGTACGTGCACATGAAGGCACACATACTATTTTAGCCCCAGGTGGGCAATTTCACAAGCAAGCCTATGTTTGATAGGTTTGATAGCTACCTTGGTTTTGTTAGACTTCTGGGATATAAAGTATGTGCACTAGCTCTTCATTTATTATTACAAGCCAGGATGAGTGTGAGAAGCGTAGCAGTTCCCTTTTTCGCCGTACCGACCATCGTGTCGGGGAAATATAATAAACAGCTGCTGTTATCAATCATCCTCTCTGTCTTCTGGCTATGAGCATACAGAAGTGTACAGACATGCACACGCACGGACATACAATAACATACACATGACAGAATGGTTGGCAGCAGACATACACAGGTGAGGTGTGGAGAAAGAAGCAAATCCAAATGTCTTTACCTCATTGCTCAACAAAGCAGCGTTGAGTGTTCGGCTTATTTCGAACATGTTCAGATTCGGTGCTTTTTTTTTCGTTCTGTCCTTTTATTTTCAGATTCTCTTCAGTTTCTTTGCTCCCCCTTTTTCTTTTCTGTGGTTGGGAGTCAGTCCCGGAAACACAAAAAAGAAAGAAAAAAAAATGAAATCAATTGAAAAAAATAGGGGAATAAAAAAAAAATCCTCTTTAATTTTCAGATTTTGGAGTTGTGATTTTTCAGTCCTCTATTTTTTCTTTCTCCCCTGTCTGCTGATGCACCTCTGCTGGATGTGGCTGTAGTGTTGGCGTTTGTGCCCAGGGTCTCCGCACACGTCTAAGGAGTCAATACGCTGTTTTAAAAAAAAAAAATCTCCCCAGAGTCAGCACATTAAGACAGGCAGTCAGGCAGGCGGTGGGTCGGTGGGTCGGCTTGGCGGGCTGGCTGGCTCCCTTATCTGTCCCCCGCACACTGGCTCACACAATACGCTCCGATCCTCACACTGCTCGCTAGCAGATTAGCCTGTCCCAAAACATAGCACTTAGTTTAAACTCCCCTCCCTTTTGCTCTCTCACTCTCTCTCTCTCTCGGTATCACTCCCTCTGGCTCTCTCCTTTGCTAACCCTCCCTCTCTCGCTCTATCTCTCTCACTCCATCTCTCTCTGCGTCACTCTCTCTCTCCTCCCGTATCACTCCCTCTGGCTCTCTCCTTTGCTCTCCCTCCCTCTCTTGCTCTCTCTCTCTCTCACTCCATCTCTCCCTGCATCACTCTCTCTCTCTCTCTATCCCCCACTGCTCACGCATTGATGCAGCTACAGTTCACTATGCTACCACAAGGTGGGAAGACTGTTCTAGCAACAGCGACACCATCACTGCCACATCCCTTCCTCTCTGTGCCACTCCTATCTTTTAGATTTTCATCTCTTCTCTTTCCATGTGTGTCTATGAAACACAGGTATGTGAAGGAAAGCACTTAGAGTTGCTGTCACACCCTGACCGAATCAAATATACAGGGAGGATAAATTGATTAGTTAGGGGTGCGGAGACTTAGATTGCTCTGTTCTGTTTCCTAATTAAGGCTCGTACAGAAACAGGTTGTGGACTGAAGTGTAGAAAAGAGCTATGGAAGTATGGCATGCATTTGGGGGGGGGGACCTTGAAAACTATCAAGAGACCTCAAGAGAGTGAAGATGAAGGGTACCTCTCTGTAATAGCAGGCAAAGGAAAAAAGTGAGGGCTGGGCTGATGTGAGCATCAAGGTCAGGTGGTTGTCCTTTTCCTCAGCAGGGTGTGGCACAGCAATGACGAAGCAGCTAGTCACAGGCATGGCAGGAGATTCCAACTACAAAACAAACAAACAAGCCAAAAATAAATAAATTAGGAAGGCTTGTGCCAAGCATATAATTCACTAGATTCTTGGTTTCAGGCATTAACATTTAAGAGATTTCAGAGTCACACGGTGCTGTATCTGCATCTAGTTATAAAAAAGTCAAACTGTTTATGAAATTGAAGGCTGAGTATTAGGAATCATAACCTTTATGAAGGTGATGCTGTTAGAGTGATTGAGACTGCCATCATCTCCACTAGTCTTAGCGGTGTCTTATTAGTAGCTCCATCAGTGTGGCGTAGGATTTATTCCCAGTGCTTTGAATGTGGTTTTAGCTCTTTTGGATCAGAGTGGGGAGAGCGGCCAGTTAATATCAGCCTATTGACACCGGACCATCTGTTTCCGTGGACACTGTCCAGCACAATAAAGAGGGAGGGAGAGAGGGACACAGGAACAGAGGAAGTGACAGATAAAGGGAGAAGACTGGGTGAAAAGCAGAGGAAGTGTTAGCAAACTGTTTATGTGATACTGGGAAGGAAAATATATGTAGAGATACACATTTTAAGAATGTAGTCTATATTGTTTACATGTTTTAAATTAACACATTTTCTCTTGTTACATTTTCATCAGTGGCAGGATATATCTGAAGGTATCATCAACAACAACACCGTGTTGTTATGTGTCACTTTACCATCTTGGCTTGAATTCCATTTAATGTTTTTCTCCCTTCAGAAAAGGGCTGCTAGCCACATCCCTGTTCTGTAAAGCCCGCGGTCTCTGGGGATGGCTGGTTCGGCAGAGCCCTGGGGGGAGCTGTCAGTTGAATCATCCAGAGTGAGGGCTGATTCCTCAGTCAGCTGCCTCTCAAGTCTTCCTCTCTGACCCAGCCTCGCTCCCCTGAGCCCCCTGATTGCTGTCACCATAGTGATTCTCTGTGTACTGCCGACTGGTTTCTCTAGCCACCCCCCCTTCCCCAAACCCCCAACCTGCCTCTCACAACCACCCGTCTCTAAGTCGCTGCCACTTGTGCTCTGTGTTTTGATTTTTGCATGACTTCCTCCTTCATTGATGATGGACTTTATGTGTGGAAGATCTTAGCTGGCCAGAGTAAAAAGGGTTTCCCTGTACTTCCTGATATACAAAAACATAGATTTCCCTCCCTCCTCCACCCCAACACACACACACACACACACACACACACACACACACACACACACACACACACACACACACACACACACACACACACACACACACACACACACACACACACACACACACACACACACACACACACACACACACACACACACACAAATGCATTCAAGTTTAGGCTGGAAACATAAA